>NC_134784.1:33752137-33787137 GCF_046742065.1 Oratosquilla oratoria
CTTTCTCTATAGACAGTCACTGTCACCGATATATTTACTGTCACTGTCATTCATTATGCATGTCACTGTTACTGTCACTTACAATCACCATCATCATCATTGTAACTGTCACTCCCATTTCCTTATCGAATCACTCTTAGGCGGACCCTGCACGATATTGCGCAATATTCCATATTGCACAATAGTATTGCGCAATATTCCATACTGTGCATTAGTACTGACCACTATGCCGACACCATCTGCCGTTGGGGTTGTGACATTAGTATCTTCTGACCAAACCATCCCTCCACCGTCAATAATATTGCACAATACGGAATATTGCGCAATAATATTGATCGTGTATGGTCCACTTTACTCTCACCCTCATTGTCAGCAACTATGGGACTCCGTGAGATGAGCGAGTTTATTCTTTGCTCTCACTGTAATTACGACTGTCAGCAACTATGGGACTCCGTGAGAGAGAGAAAACGTGAGTGTGCATATTCCAGACATGACAAGGACCACAGCTAGCGACAGATAAACAAATGGCCAAGTCAACACCCTGAGGGAAATCAACAGCGGGAACCAGACGAAGAGATTGCCTGCATTCGTCATGACTCGCGAGAAGCAAGAAGGAACAAAAAGATACTACAGGAAACTTAAAGAAAACGGGAGGAATGCGCGAGTGAGCAAATCTCCAGGGGGTAGGAAGAAGTGTTGTTGTGGGGGGGAGAAACTATTTGACAATTCCGTAAAAGAAAGGGCGGTAACTTAAGAAAAGAGGAGAGAAAAAGAGAGAGACAGAGAGAGGAGAGTGGTAAAAAAAATAGAAAGATGTGAGAAAAAGAGAGGGAAAGAGTTTTGTGGAACATAGAGAAAAGGAGGTGTGTGTATTATATATATATATATATATATATATATATATATATATATATATATGTGTGTGTGTGTGTGTGTGTGTGTGTGTGTGTGTGTGTGTGTGTGTGTGTGTGTGTGTGGTGTATATATATATGTGGTGTGTGTGTGTGAGAGAAAGAAAGAGAGAGAGAGAGAGAGAGAGAGAGAGAGAGAGAGAGAGAGAGAGAGAGAGAGAGAGAGAGAGAGATCCTACAGATATCTAAACACAGCTGATGTAATCAGCTCCAACAGAGAAAAAAAAGAGATCTGCCTTATGCTGAGTAATCAAAGAACAAAAACAAAATACGCCTTGTGGACATCAGAGTGACTTGGACTTGACCTTTGGGGTGTCAGGGATGTGAAAATTTAAGAATCACTACCTTAAAGGATTACAAAGGCAAAGCATGCAGACAGGAGACCTTTTGGTCCATAACTAGGTCGGATGCAAAAAAAAATTATGATTATAATACATAAATAAATAAAACATGTAATAGGGTGGATAACGAAAAGGAATTTTAATACCAAAGATCTCTGCATGGCAAAAGAGAATCTTCATGAAGTAAAAGACGAAGTTTTAACAAGGAAATAGGCAAGAACTGGTTTACCAAGAGAGTGGTTTACGAATGATAATACAGTTATTAACCCTGTAGTGAGCTCTGAAACAATTGCCTGTTTTAAGAGAAGGTTAGATAATTTTATGGATAGGGAGTTTAAGGTAGAAAGGGATATGGAATTGCCTAGTGTAGGCCTTATGGTCTCTTGCAGTCTCCTGTATTCTTATGTTCTTACAGAGTCTACGAAGATAGAAATGAAGATTGCAAAAGAAAGAAGGGTTTTCATCTAAAACTAATTTCAGTGCTGCAAGAAAAAACTGCATAATTGATGGAAAGTCTCCGTCCTTTGGGAGCATAATCATATAAACATGAATGTTTCATCACACCTCAAAATAAAGAAATCATCATACATATATTTTCCCTTTAAGGACATAAGAATGGAGGAGACTGCAAAAGACCATATGGCCTACATTAGGCAGTCCCATGCCCCTTATACCACCTGTCATCCCCATCCATAAAGTTATCTCATCTTCTCTTAAAACAATCAATTGTTTCAGTGTTCACTACAATGGTTACCAAGTTTATTCCATTCGTTAACCACTCTGCTGGTAAACAAAGTCTTGCCTTGTTTAATTTGTATCAATAACTTCCTGTGCGCTGGTGGCGTAATCGGAAGCGTGCTGGTCTCGCATTCACTTAGTCGTGGGTTCGAATCCCACACTCCTCTTCGATTCCCAGCAGTGACTGTTTATTACCTGCGCCAACAGTCTCTAAAGCACATAACAGGGCAAAGGGGACGGCTTCAGCCGCAGCTACTCAGCGCCTCCTGGCGTAGGCTCCTCATCTCCTTCTTCCTCTTCTTTTTTCCCCTCTCTTCACGACATCGACACGTTCTTCCTCCTCTCCTTCCTCCTCTTTTTCTTGTCCTTGTTATTTTTCTTCTTCGGACACAGCTACGTGCCTCATGGTGTACGCTCCTAGCTTTCTTCTTCTTCGTCATCATCTTCTCCTCCTGTTCTTCTTATTCTCCTCCTGTCTCTTTTTCTCCTCCTCCTCCTCCTCCTCCTCCTCCTCCTCCTCCTTCTTCTTCTTCGTCATCATCTTCTCCTCCTGTTCTTCTTATTCTCCTCCTGTCTCTTCTCCTCCTCCTCCTCCTCCTCCGTCATCATCTTCTCCTCCTGTTCTTCTTATTCTCCTCCTGTCTCTTTTTCTCCTCCTCCTCCTCCTTCTTCTCCGTCATCATCTCCTGTTTCTTCTTATTCTCCTCGTCTCTTCTTCTCCTCCTATTTCTCCTTCTTCTTCTTCTTCTTCCTCCTGTTTCTTCTCCTCCTTCTTCTTCCTCCTCCTGTTTCTTCTCCTCCTTCTCCTCCTATTTCTCCTTCTTCTTCTTCTTCTTCCTCCTGTTTCTTCTCCTCCTTCTTCTTCCTCCTCTTCTTCCTTCTCCACTCTCCTCACAGCAACAGCTCTTCATACCTTGTAGCCTTCAGGCCTCGACGTCGCCACTTTCTTTCTTTCTTTCTTTCTTTCCCAACAAGTTCATGATCCGCGCATTCTTTCGGGTGAAACCTTGCATTCCTTCACCTTTTCGCCAAAAATCCCTGAGCCCCTACACACTCAGTAATTAAATGCTTCCTTCATTCTTGGGCGTGAATTAAGAATTTTCTTGATAGGAAATTATACACACACACACACACACACACACACACACACCCACACACACACACACACATACACACAGATATATATATATATATATATATATATATATATATATATATATATATATATATGAATAGAATCACCAGTGACGGTGTAGTCAATCAAATAATTCCTACTGTCGCCCCCGGCATCGTGTTCTCATGAGCCTTGGTTCGAATCCGGGGACGACAGTCGGAATTATTTGACATATATATATATATATATATATATATATATATATATATATATATATATATATATATATATATATATATATATATATACATATATACATACATATACATACATACACGTGCCTAACAGGAAAAATAGAAGGAAAGAGGGCAAGAGGAAGACCACGCAGAAAATCTGTAGACGGATTAAGGACGTCTGTAGGAGATGAAACAACAAATGCCATCTTGGTAAGGAGTCATGTGCAGACAGGAATGGAGCTCCATGGTGGCCAATGTCCAAGTCGATACGGCACCCCGGTAAGGTAAGGTATATAAATATATACACCTTATATATATATATGTATATATGTATATATATACTGTATATATATATATATATATATATATATATAAGCTAGTGCGGACTTTACATCCTCCCCTCTCCTCACCCCCTCCCTCCTCCGCCACCCCAGTTAGCCCCGCGTCTGAGTGAGGTCAACTGTCCACATCTCTTCTTACTGTAGTTTATAAGTCCCCTCTGTTCTCTTTCTTATGTACTTTCCTGAAGAGGGCTACAGTTGATAGCCGAAATATAGGATTATTCTTTATTCGAAGTTTATTCTTTCTCCGACTGTGGGTTCCTGTGTGATATATATATATATATATATATATATATATATATATATATATATATATATATATATATATATATATATATAGTATCTGTTAGGTACATGCATTTACAATATATCTATCCTGTAACTTGTAGAGGGTTTCTATCTGAAGCGAAGACTTGTACACTGGACCATACTAACTTTAAGAAAGTTGTATAATGTATCAAGTTGTATACTATAATTTAGTCAATATACTAAACTAAGACTATATTATTAGAGAAGGACACAGTCCTTAGTTCTTGTCAATCTTTGTCATAGCAATCATTACTCCCTTTATACACTTTATCCACAATATGGAGAAAAACTGTCCTACATTGTCCTATCCTCTATCCACATTGTCCTTCCTCTATCCGCATTGTCCTATCCTCTATCCGCATTGTCCTATCCTCTATTCACATTGTCCTATCCTCTATTCACATTGTCCTATCCTCTATTCACATTGCCCTATCCTCTATCCGCATTGTCCTATCCTCTATCCGCCTTGTCCTATCTTCTATCCGCATTGTCCTATCCTCTATTCACATTGTCCTACCCTCTATCCGTATTGTCTTATCCTCTATTCACGTTGTCCTATCCTCTATCCGCATTGTCCTATCCTCTATTCACATTGTCCTATCCTCTATCCACATTGTCCTCTCCTCTATCCGCATGATCACGAACTTAAGTCTCAGACTCAACGAAGAGTCTTCAATAGTCCAAAGGGATTAGACGAAATGCACGACTATCTCCCCTCCTGTCCCTTCGTCTCCCCTCCCTTTGCATGTCCTGCCCTGCCCTCCTCTTCCTCTAAGCACACCTTCCTCCCCTCTGTTTCCCCTCTTTCTCCTCCCCTCCCTTTACCCTCCCCTCACCTCCCCTTCTCTATTGTTTCTTCTCCTTTCCTCCTCTCTCCTCTCCTTCCTTCTCTCTAAGCATACCCTTCCCTCTTTTCTTTTCCCCTCCTCTCCTTTTACCCACCCCTCATTTCCCTTTCCAATTTCTTCTCTTTCCTCCTCTCTCCCTTCTTTCTATACACACCTTCCCTCCCATCTGTTCCTTCTCCCTTTACCCACCCCTCGCTTTCTCCTTCTCTCCTCTCCCCTCTATTCTATCCTATCCTTCCTCCTTTCCCGTCTCCTCCCCTCCCTTTACCCACTTTTCCTTCCCTCCCCTCCCTTTAACCACCATCACCCTCCCTTCCTTCCCTCTTTCCTCTTCTCCCCTTCCCTCCTTTCTTTTCCCCTCTATTCCCCTCCCCTCCCCTCTTTTCCTCCTCTGCCTTCCCCTCGCTTCCCCTCTCATTCCCTTGTCTCCGTTTCCCTCTTTTCCCTTACCTTCACTTCTCTTTCCTTCCTTCTTCACTTTTCTCCCTTCTCCTTACTTCTTTCCTCCTCTCCTTTCTCCCTTCCCTTCCCCTTCTCCTTCCTTGTCTCTCTTTCCCTTAAATTCACTTGTAGTAGTCGTTGGTATTGTGATTACAATATCATATAATGTATTGTATTTGCAATACTATGTAAATAGTATAGAGCATCTAGCGGGTTTTTGCTAATGGATTTGTATTCCCGCGCCATTGAGCGTGCTAGCACGCTATGTAAAGGCAGTATTGTTCCTGCTTCGGTTGAAGTCACACGCTCTGTATTGTGCCAAATTTATATAAATAGTAATTGTGTCAAAGTGTTAAAACTTTCTTTTAACCTACTATTACACATTTCCCTTTCCTTCCTTCCCCTTCGCTCCTCTCCCCTCTCTTTACTCTTTCCTCCTCTCTCTTCCCCTCTCCTCCCCTTATCTCCCTTTCCCTTGCCTCCCCTCCCCTCTCCTTACCTCTTTCCTTCTCTCCCTTCTCCTCTCGCTTCCCCCTCTCCTTCCCTTGCCTCCCCTCTCCTCTCCTTACCTCTTACCTCCTCTCCCTTCTCCCCTCGCTTCCCCTCTCCTTCCTTGCCTCCCTTTCCCTCTTTTCCCCTTACCTTCACTCCTCTGCCCTCTTCTTACCTATTTCTTCCTCTCCTTTCTCCCCTCGCTTCCCCTCTCCTTTCCTTGACTCCCTTTCCCTCTTTTCCCTTACCTTCATTCCTCTCCCCTCTCCTTAAGTCTTTCCTCCTCTCCCTTCTCCCTTCGCTTCCCCTCTCCTTCCCTTGCCTCCTCTCCCCTCTTTTCCCTTCTCCTCGCCTCTCTTCCCCTCTCTCCTTACCTCTTCCCTCCTCTTTCTCCCATCGTTTCCCCTCTCCTTCCCTTGCCTCCCCTCCCCTCTTTTCCCTTTCCCCTCGCCTCCCCTCCCAGAAACTCTGTAGCGCAGACCAATAAAGCACCAGGAAATCGTCATCCGGAGTTATGCTCACCAGACCTCGGAGGCCAATCGACGGACCCCAACTCCTGAAAGTTCGAAGCAGAGCATGAAGGGCAGAGGGCGTTTAGTTTGCACTTTAACACATATTGTTCCCAAGGACGGAGTCGCCCGCCCGGTATCCAATGCAAAGGATTAATCGAAATTTATTTAACTCTTTCCGTGTTTAAAGGTATTTCCCATTTTGAGGGTTATCATACTGAGCTTCCAAGGCTTCACCAGCGCCGACCGTTAAGAATTCGAGTAAAGAAAACGACTTCGGTTACAATATTTGAATTTTCAAATTTCCAAATATCAAATTATCTTTCCGACACATAGAACAAAGCCGAATGGTGACCTATGATATTGCAAAACTATACCAATGTTAGACATACTGATGAAACGTTTTTAGGAGAATCTAGATTTCTGTAAGCGAAGTCATATTCAGACAGAGGTTGGAGGAAGGATGTCGGAGGAAAAATAGCCCAGTGTGATAGCCCCTTTCGAATGAATGGCATCGTATTAGATGAAATAAAAGACAGTCAAGACAGACAGAGCCACACACGGTATTAATAAAGATGTAGTTGATGGGTGACCAGAGAAATAGCTGGGTCATGAAACAGCATAGCATAGATCACCTGAAGGACAAAGCATAACAAAGAGAAATAAGAAAACGGTACAAGGTCACTGAAAACGGAAAAGGAAGCAAAACAAACGCTCCACGGCGGCCTGGACATCTAGAAGACAAAGGATTACAAAGGATTACAAAGAAGGAGCATGCCGACAGGAAAAGTTTTGGTCCATAACTAGGTCGGATGCAAAAATATATATATATGATAAAAAAAAATAGATAAAATAAAATAAAAATTATAATAATATAAATAATAATAAGATAAATAATACATAGGTATAGTTAAATGATAAACAAACATGTAAATAGTAAATAATAATAAACTGACAAATAAATAATAATAAATGGAAATCAAGCAAATAATACAGACAAATGATAACAAATAAATAATAAAATAATACAAAATAAATGGCAGTCATTACAGCTTCTTGCTTAAATGTTTATCTAAACGAATCTTAGAGCTTCGAACTGAGCTACATTACACTGCCTCTGCAGGAAGTTTATTCCATTCATTAACTACGCAGTTGGTGAAGTTGTTTCTACCCACTTCCAAATTAAATCTATTTCCTGGCAATTTGAGACCATTATTTCTTGTCGAATTCTCATTCAGTGTAAGAATTTTGTCACTTTTGCTGTCAATCCCCTTTAGAATCTTAAATACCTGTATCAAGTCACCTCTGAGTCTACGCTTTTTTAGGGAAAACAGATTCATATGTTTTAGTCTATTTTCGTATGATTTATTTTTTGTATTTGGAATCAATTTTGTGGCTCTCCTTTGTACTTTTTCCAATCTGTCAATGTCTTTAATGAGATTCGGTGACTATACAGAAACAGCATATTCCAAATGTGGACGAACTAACGATTTATATAGCTTGTTAATGAGAGATGAGCTTTTGAAGTCAAAAGATCGCGCGATCAGTCCTAGAATCTTATATGCTTTCTCAGAAGCTGAAATACACTGCTAGGATGATTTGAGATCGTTACTGATAATTACCCATAGATCCTTCTCACTACCCACTTTTGTTAACGAATTTCCAAATAACTTGTAATCGTACTTACTGTTATTTTTACCTGTGTGCAGAACCTTGCATTTACTTAGGTTAAATTTCATTAGCCACTTTTCAAACCATTGCTGTAATTTATCTAAATCTTCTTGAATATCTAATTGATTGAAATGATCATTTGCCATCCCGCACAGTTTTGTATAATCAGCAAATTTGGAGACAATAGATTTTAGTCCGTGGTCGACATAATTTATATATACTTTGAATAGAAGTGGCCCAAGAACGGAACCCTGAGGAACTCCACTCGTAACATTTTTCCATTTATAAGTTTTGCCATTTAAAACTCTCTGTTTTCGATCATTCAACCAATTCTTAGTCCAACTTAATAGGCTACCACTTACTCCGTGTGAAGCTAATTTAGTAAGTAGTCTTTCGTGGGGGACGGTATCAAATGTTTTTGCAAAGTCTAAATATATTCAATCTATATTGTTTCTTTTGCCACAACTCGAGATGACTGTGTTCTAGAATTCGAGTAAATTAGTCACGCAAGAACGTTTCCGTCTGAATCCATGCTGGCTATCATTTATCAAACAGTTACTTTCTAAATGATGTTCGATAGCATCTCTGATGATAGTTTCCCTCATTTTCCTACGATTGAAGTCAAGCTTATAGGCCTGTAGTTATTTGGTTTCTTTTTGTCACCTTTTGTGAATATTGGAGTGACGTTAGTTGGCTTCCATTCACTTGGGACATCTCCGGATATGATGGATTTTTTGAAAATAATTTCTAATGGAACAACAATCTCATTTTTCATTTCCTTTAAGATTCTTGGATGCCAACCGTCAGGCCCTGGTGTTTTATTAACTTTGAGTTTGTCTATACACCTTTTAATTTTTTCTTTTGTTACATTTACCGTAGTAAATTTACCTTATATTTTTAACATATTTCAGTTTGTAGTTCACTTTGAGGTGTTTCGTTTACGAATACTGACCTAAAATAGTTGTTTAAAATATTACACATTCCTTCGTTTGAATACTCAAGTTGACCGTCGGAAGATAATAGTGGGCCAATGTGATTCCTAATCTTTTTATCTCTAATATACCTGTAGAATTCTTTGGGATTTTCTTTGGATTTATCAGCGATATTCATTTCGTATTGTCGTTTTCGTTTTTTTTTTATTGTAATTTTTAAATCTCTCTGTATTATTACATAACTTTTGATAGTCGTTAGGTGCACCCGAGCACTTGTATTTCTTATAAGCCTGTCTCTTTTTAGCAATACTTTTTTCATTTTCTTTGTCGAGTCATTTTTGGCGAGCCTGATCTGGGGGACGTCTGTCCTTAAACGGGATGTAAGTATGAATTATCTTAGTAAGCGTATTTTGAAATATTTTCCACATCTGATCTACAGGTCTTTCACTTAAAATTGCCTCCCAATCTGTAGGATGAAACTCCTGGCGTAGTCCTATGAACTGAGCTTTATTAAAACCGGGTGTTTTAGATGCACATGTATCTGTTTTAATTTTTTTAGCAGTTTGAATCTAAGTTGTGGTCGCTATTTGCAATAGATTCACCAACCTCAACATCTGCTATCATGCTTTCACGGGTAGTGATCAATAGATCGAGTAAGTTTCCATGTCTTGTGGGTTCTTAACAGCTTTCCTCCCATCCCATATATCTGCAATACCTCCCACAGATATATAGGATAGGAGGAAAGCTATTAAGAGCAGTGAAGAGTTTTTACGAGAGTAGTAGAGCTTGTGTTAGGATTAGAAATGGAGAGAATATATAATACAGTATTATCTAATATAATACAATATCATCTAATATAATACAATAAAGAAAACATATAATACAATATATATCTAATACAATAATGAAAACATATATGACAATATTATCTAATATAATACAATAAAAAATATATATAATACAATATATATCTAATACAATAAAGAAAACATATATAACACAATATTATATAATACAATACAATAAATAGACCATATAAAATACAATATATTACTAGAAAGTAGTTATTGAATTCATAAGAAGGGGAAACGCGCAAGAAAACTCTATGAACCTGAACCACTTAAAGACGACTTAATTATCTCATCCAGGACATAAGAAATCTACCTTACATTTGCATAAATTCAATAATTATGTATTTTCCATTTCCAAGAAAACAAGTAAGAATATTTTAGAAATTAATAACTTCAGTTTGGTAAGAACTCCACTTTAATTTCGTTTTCTCTTGTGGCGATTTGTCATCCACCCCCTCCCCTCCCATCCCCTCCTTCACTGGTGGTTTCGTAATCGGAAGCATGCTGGTTTCGCATTCGCATAGTTGTAGGTTCGAATCCCGCACTCCCTCTCCGATCCTTTTTTTTTTTCGCACCCGACCTAGTTATGGACCAAAAGGTCTCCTATCGGCATGCTCCGCCTTTGTAACCCTTTGTCAGTTACCTGACCACAACAGTCCACAAAATGTCTAGGGCAGAGGTAACGGCTTCGGCCTCAGGTACTTAGCGCCTCCTGGCGTAGGCTCAGCTTCACTGTCTTCCCCTATACGTTTTATTTGCTATTTTTGTTTTACTTATTTATCTATTATTATTATTATTTATCTCGCCCGCTCTTCCTCTCCTTTGTGAACTGGACTTTGCTTTCTCGTATCATTCTGTTTAAATCCATGAACTGCAGTAACAACATTTTCAGCTCTATTTCTATTATTTCATCTCTGTCCATTTTCTTTTCCAATTCATGCAAATGCTATTCTGTTTCTTTTCTTTCATATAATTCCCTTTTCCATCTAATATAATTGCTATTTTAAATTTCTATCCTTTCATGTAATTTTTCTTTGCAACTAACATGATTAGAAATCCATTTCTATTCTTTCATACAACTTTTTTTTCCAATTATACAATTGCTATTTTCCGTTTCTATCCCTTCTTTTCCAACTAATATAATTGCTATTTTCTGTTCCTATCCTTTCTTTTCCAGCTAATACAATTGCTATTTTCCGTTCTTATTCTTTCTTTTCCAACTAATATAATTACTATTTTCTGTTCCTATCCTTTCTTTTCCAACTAATACAATTGCTATTTTCCGTTCCTATCCATTCTTTTCCAACTAATACATACATACATATACCAAAGGCTTTCTTCCCCCTAACACGGGAGGTAGCCAACTCATACAATTGCTATTTTCCGTTCCTATCCTTCCATTTAATTTTCTCTTCACTTCTTCTTCGCCACTCGCCTTGTGTAGACTCCAGGAAGGAGCCTTGGTCAGACCGTCCCCAGGGACAATAGACGAAGGTCTTTCTTCAGACGAGGAAGAAAAGGGACGTTCCCGAAAGAGAGCGCGAGCGAGAAGGAGGAGGCGGAAGAGACAGACGAGGGTTGCGTAGACAAAAGATCAGATAACTTTGGAATGGCTTTTGTGATGCGCGAGTGAGCTCTGGGTGATTATGGACGTCCATCTTGTTTAAAATGCATGGTGGTGGTTGGGATGGTGGAGGGGGGGGGGCATAGTAGTTTGTGGTGGTGATCATGATGGTGGTGATAGTGGTTTTGGTGGTGGACGTAGTGGTTGGTGGATTGGTGTGTGGAAGCTGGTGGATATACTCGTAGTGGTGGTGGTAATGGGGGGTTTGTGGTGGCGGTAATGGTTCCGGTTTGTGGTCGTTTGTGGTTTACAAAACCTTGTGACTCCTCGCATACCTACCAACGGAAAAAAATCCTATCCCTGACAATAATTAATTTGCTTTGAAAATAATGCCAAGTACAAGATGTATAATATTTCCTGACACAATTACTCGAACTGCGTTAATTACATGTGTTATCTGATAAGGACATATAAAGTTATCATATCATATCTATGTCTAGTATCCACTCCATCTAGTTTTATCCAAAGGCACTTTCTCTAATTAACCAATGAGATCTAGAATGACAGCGTGTGATCCTGGTAGTAGTTATTTATCTATCAAAAAATATATATTATTTTAGGTTAGGGTTAGGCTAGTTCAGGTTGGGGAGGTTAGGTTAGGATAGGTTAAGTTAGGTTAGTTTGGTGTAGGTTAGGTTTGGAGAGGTTATCTATCAAAAAATATATATTATTTTAGGTTAGGGTTAGGTTAGTTCAGGTTGGGGAGGTTAGGTTAGGATAGGTTAGGTTAGGTTAGTTTGGTGTAGGTTAGGTTTGGAGAGGTTAGGTTAGGTTAGCTTAGGGTTGGTTAGGGTAGGTTAGGTTAGGTTAGGTTAGGTTGGTGTAGGTTAGGTTTGGGGAGGTTAGGTTAGGTTAGGTTAGCTCAGGGTTGGTTAGGTTAGGGTAGATTAGGTTAGGTTAAATTAGATCAGGTTAGGTTTGGGGATATTAGGTTAGGTTAAGGTAGGTTAGGTTAGCTTAGGGTTGGTTAGATTAGGTTAGGGTAGATTAGGTTAGGTTAGATTAGATCAGGTTAGGGTAGGGTAGGTTAGGTTAGGTTAGATCAGGCTGGGATAGATTAGGCTCGTATCTCGTAAAAACGCAACAGTATCAGGCGTTATTACATTGCAAAGTGTGTCTAAATGAGAACTTTTATGTAATCAAAGTAGAAAATGTTCCCTGTTTGAGGAAGCGGAAACAAAAATGAATAAATAAATAAATAAAATAAAAACAAACGCGAACACACACACAGGTGTGTGTGTGTGTGTGTGTGTGTGTGTGTGTGTGTGTGTGTGTGAGAGAGAGAGAGAGAGAGAGAGAGAGAGAGAGAGAGAGAGAGAGAGAGAAAGAGAGAAATTAGCATCACCACCCAGCCTCACTCACTTTATCACACTTCACCGTAGCACTGTCGTCGTCGTCGTCAATGATCGGCGGACCGCCAAAAGGGTGTGTGTGTGTGTGTGTGTGTGTGTGTGTGTGTGTGTGTGTGTGTGTGTGTGTGTGTGTGTGTGTGTATAGTATACTATCACCAGGCAAGTAAAATTAGTTGAACACGCACGCGCGCACACACACACACACACACACACACACACACACACACACACACACAAAAGCTGGTGAGAAGTTTTTTGGAAGAAAACGGATGGAAGGAGACCGGAACGGAGTGAAAGAGAAAACGGGAGGGAAAGTAAAGAAAGGAGAATGGGAGAGGAAGAAGAAGAGGATGAGAGGAGATAGGAGGAGAGAAGGTGATAGAAAAGGAGGAGAGATGGAGGAAAGGCAATGAAAAGGAGGTGGTAAGATAATTTAAGAAATAGGAAAGAACTGGTTTACCAATAGTGTGGTAAACGAATGGAATAGACTTAGTAACCATGCAGTAATGAGCGCTAAAACCACTGGTTGTTTTGAGAGATGAGATAACTTTATGGGTAGGGATAACAGGTAGTAAAAGACATTGAACTGCCAAGTGTAGGCCTTATGGTCTCTTGAAGTGTATTTTGTTCCTAAGTTCTTAAGTACTGAGAGCTGAAGTAATAGTTTTTTTAAGATTAGATAACTTTATGGAAGGGGATGACACGTGGTAAGAGATATGGAACTGCCTAGTGTAGGCCTTATGGTCCCTTGCAGTTCCCTTCATTCTAAAGCCTCGTTGATATGGAACTAGTTTAGCAGCCACTAGTGTTAGCTGCAAATTAACTTATCCGGCAAGTAAGTGTTCACACTAGGACAGATTGGAGGCAAGTTGACTAACTTTCCCTTGACACTGGAAAAGTAAGTATTGACACTAGGATAGTTTGGATTCAAGTTGACCAACTTTCCTTTGACATTGAGCAAGTAAGTGTTCACACTAGGACAGTTTGGATGCAAGTTGCCTACCTTTCCGTTCACACTGGGGAAAGTAGAGGGGTAGTTTACTAGCAACTAGCACTAGAGGCTAGTAAACTAGCCCCATGCCCACGAAGGTTTATGTTCTTATGTTGTTATGATGGGTAAAAATGGTGGTCGGAGAGAGGAAGAATATTTGACTTGCAAGATGGTAAGAGAAGAACGTACTGAAACGTTCTGGGTGATGATGATCGGTTTAACGTCACAAACACCTCCCATCGGAAGGCTAGGACGGTGCCCCTCACAGAGGACTTTGTAGCGTGGAATTTATTGAACCATGCCCTTGGTTCAACTTCACCGGTGGCAGGATTCGAACCGCCATCCCCTCGACCTTCGCCGCAAGTAACAACGCTCTAACCCACTCAGCCAGCGAGCTTCCTACGTTCTGGGTAAAAGGGGAAAATAGAGAAGAAAGAGAAGAGAGAAGAAAGAGAAGAGAGGAAAAATAGAAGAGAGGAAAAAGAGAAGAGAGAAGGAAGAGAAGAGAGGAAAAAGAGAAAAGAGGAGAACGAGGAAGAGAAACTAGGATAAAAATCATGAAGAGTAAACGAGGGAAGGGGAGTTGAAAGGATAAAGCAAAACAATAAAGGAATCGGAGAAAAAGAAAAAGGGGGTTTCGTAAGCGGAGGGCGGGATGAGGCAGTGGGAGAGATGGAGAGGGGAGGGGA
The DNA here is from genome assembly GCF_046742065.1 of Oratosquilla oratoria. Taxonomy (NCBI): domain Eukaryota; kingdom Metazoa; phylum Arthropoda; class Malacostraca; order Stomatopoda; family Squillidae; genus Oratosquilla; species Oratosquilla oratoria. The sequence continues at coordinate 33,766,528 of NC_134784.1, forward strand.
AAAGGAAAGGGGGAAAAGGGAGGAGGGAGGAGGGAGAAGAGGAGGCGAAGGAAAAAAGGGGAAAAAATGAGTGGCAGGAAGGGAAGAGAATGAAAAAAAGAGGGGAAAGGGAAGAGGGGAAGTAAGAAAAAAGGAAAATAGAAGAAGAAAAAAAAAAAAAAAAGAGGCGAAATGGGAGATGCAAGGTAAGGAGAAGATAGAGGGTGACTGTCAACGTTTTCTACTCTGTTCACCGCTTCCTTCGTGAATTCTCAACCTTCGTGGGGATCCCTTTCCAGTTATCTCCCAAAACCCACGCTGCCAAAGAAAGTAAAAATAACGCGACAATGAAAGTCGGTAAGAGTACAATTACACTTTCCTCGTCTCAAAATCAAACTACCAAGATCGAGGCCTACAGAACATTGCCGGACAGAGTTGCCCTATTCTCCAGTAAAACTGCTATTCAGTCAACCAGCCAACACCAGGCTTTACACGGTAGCCTGACTAGTGACGTCACCACAAACTTCGTACTGCCAAAGAGTTCGTCAGCATAATCATATTTCCACAGTCACACATCGCTGCATCCACACAAAAAAGTACAAACGACACAATAATATACATCATTACATAATTCGTAACAGTTAGATACTAAGGCGCAACACGATAAATAAGGCATAAAGGTCACCATACACTTTACATTTTTTTCCCATTCTCCGAGTCTCAGACCAATATAATTTCTCAACTTACACTTGCTGACAAACGAGCTGAATGTTCTACCACTTTGGTGAAACAGACTGAATATCCCACTATCGGAGAAAATAAATTTATTTGAAAATACGTATATTGCGATCACTAACTGTGATCCTCTTCAACGTGACACAACCTTTGCACAACCACGCTGAAGAGGATCACAGTTTGTGATCGCAATATACGTATCTTCAAATAATTTTTTCTACGATAGTGGGGTATTCAGTCTTGCGGTCGTTCATTTAAGTCCTAATTGTGGTGTTTACCTGAAAATAGAGACACACGAGGTGAAGACTATGTTTAAAGATTGATGTTTTGTGATTTGGTTTAAATTGATCATTCTGTCAGCAAAAACCAGCAATTCTACCTTGGAAATTGTGCCATACCCAATAGGCGAATACATAGAAGTGGTTCCAGATTTAGCAACTCCTCGTGCAGAGAAAGAGAAGACGGGTAAAACTCCCTTTTGTGAAATTTAATTTCCATCAGCGTTTTTTATTTATTTATTTTTTTAACTACAATCAAATTTGTTTGAAAGGCTTTTCTTTTAAAATACTTTTTCTTTTTCCTGACGCACAAGAACTTTGAGTTTGTCTCTACATCAAAGGATTGGAACTCATTCGGAAGTGTTCCACATATACACGTGAGGACGATCAAGATTGATATACTTCCATCTGGGTGGTAGTGGGGTGAGGTTAACACAAAGAACTGTTGGAGTCATATCTCTGACGTTTTGTCCTCACCAGGACTTCTTCAGATTACATGAATAGACAAGTCCTTGTGGAGAGGAAACGTCAGAAATAAAACTCCAACAGTTCTCTGTGTTGACCTCACAACCATTCCACCCATTTATTTTTCATACATACATATGCATATACCAAAGGCTTTTTCCCCCTTACAAGGGAGGTAGCCAAAAAAACAAAGGCATAGAAACCACTCCCACCCATTCCATCCCCTACATACTCCACTCCCCTCTACCCTCTTCCCTCCCTCTATCTTGGCACTTCTTGGATGACGGGTCATCCCTGCATCTTGTCCACTGCCCTGGGTCAGAAACAGTGGGCATACATCATCATGAATCTACCTATATAACAATATTTCTTCCTCCTTTGTGTTTAAGAAGGAAATAGGCAAGAACTGGTTTATGAATGGAATAGATTTAGCAACTAGGTAGTGAACGCTGAAACGAGACACAAAAAGAAATAGGCAAAAACTGGTTTACCAACAGAATGGTTACGAATGGAATAGACTTAGCAAACATGTAGTGGGCGCTGAAACAATGGGTTCTATTTAAAGAAGGCTAGATCAATTTATGGATGGGGATGATAGGTGGTAATGGAAATGGAACTGCCTAGTGTAGGCCTTATGGTCTACTCCATTCCTGTTATTATGTTATGTAAAGAAAAGTTAAATAAAAAAATTTAGAGAAAAGAGATTATGTATTTTTTTAGGACGCTTGCTGACCGAGCGGTTTAGAGCGTCGCTACTTGCGGCGGAGGTCGAGGTGGCGGCAGATCTAACCATGCCACATGCGAGTTGGACCAAGGGCATTGTTCATTAAATTCCACGCTACAAAGTCCTCTGTAAGGGACACCGTCTAGGCCTCCTGATAGGGAGAGTTCGCCACGTTAAATAGATTAAATTGAATTAAAATGCAAATTTTCTTGGGATCAATAAGCATCAAATAACTTAAAAATAAATAAAATCAAATAAAATAAAATAGAATAAGTTTAACGTCACGAACTCCTTCTGTCAGGAGGCTAGGACGGTGCCCCTTACAGATGAATTTGTAGCACGGAATTTAAAATTGCATGCCCTTGGCCCAACTCGCCGGCGGCAGGGTTCGAACTACCGTCACCTCTATCTCCGCCGCTAGTAGCGACGCTCTAACCCACTCTCATATCTATTTTTAGAATAAAAAATAATCTAATTTTTCTAATTCTAAAATAAATACGAGACCTAAAAAATGTAAATTGATTTAACATCAAACACTCAAACGCACTGTTTCGCTCACAAGACTATTGTGTTTCGAAATACTTTTATTGTTTCTAGTTTTTTTTCTGAATTATAAAGAGGAGATTCAGTGCATGACCATTACCACGTTGTGTCTATGGAATGCTATTCTTGATACTCGTAGAACCATTAAATTTTTTCTTCTTCTTCTTCTTCTTCTTCTTCTTCTTCTTCTTCTTCTTCTTCTCTTCCTCCAGTATAGACTGTCTCTTGCCTCTCCCAACTCCTCCTCCTCCTCCAGTATAGACTGTCTCGTGTCTTTCCTTAATCCCTTCAACATAGCGATTTCATGTAAAAGCGGACAATTTTATGCAGCTCGGGGGTCGAGGACAGTCCTGAAGGAAGTTGCTATGGATCGCGACCCCCTTCAGAACAGAGTGAGAGAGAGAGACGGGGAGGAGAGGGAGAGGGAGAGAGAGAGAGAGGGGGGAAGGGGGGAGAGAGGGAGAGAGTAGGACAGATTGAGAGAGGGAGAGAGAAAAACAGATCGAGAGATCGAGAAACAGAGATAGAAACAGACAATGATTGACAGAGAGATAGATTGATAGAGAGAGAGAAAGAGAGAGAGGGAGAGAAAGACGCACACAAACATACATATAGAGAGAGAGACGCACACAAACATACATACATACATACATACAGAGAGAGAGAGAGAGAGAGAGAGAGAGAGGGAGAGAGAGAGAGAGAGAGGTAGAGGTAAATTAGAACATTTGCTGTAATGTGGACCTAGTATTTCATTTCACCTAATCTCAATGAACGTAATAGTCCCTAAATTAATTATTGCATTTGAGTACAGTTAGAATGAAAAACCAATGAAAGGACATCAATATGGCCTGAATTGATACATTTGTGAACTACTAGACAGTTTATCTAATTTCTATTAAACATTTTGACGAATAATGTTTTACTCTAGATGCGCTAGTTTTAATTTTGCATCAAGAAATTAGAAAAAAAAAATGGATTACTCATTGTAATCATTGATATACATTTTTTTTTTTTTCGGAAAATATGAGTTAGTTTATTACGTCAATGAAACCGTCCAAAGCTATTATGCCATTTGCAAATATTGTCCACTCGAGACTAATTCGAGTCACTGTTAATAACTTTAATATGACGCGATAATTACGGGCAAATGTTATGTCATTTGGTGCTGAATTCCCAATGCACCATTGCAATGTGGGTCCGCAACAGTCATTCCCAAAGTAAGGGGGCGCCTTCCCCCACTCTGTGAGGCGTGGGGGAAAGTGCCTAGTGTAGGCCTTATTGTCTCTGGCAGTCTCCTTCATTCTTATGATACAGTTTTCTGAATGCTCGTATCTCGTAAAATCTTTATGAGATTCAGATGTATACTGTTCCCTCTTTTATAGAATATGAATGCTGTGCAATTATTTTCTCTGCAGCTAGAAACCATGAAATTGAACATGAAAAATTAAAACTATTCAATTCTGTTACCCTAGAGCAACTTTTTTTTGGCTGCGATCGAAAATCATGTCTAGATCGACCATGGCAACCCTTATCTTTATAAACACTTAAAAGTAGATGTTTGCAGTTTTTATTTTTTCACTTCAATTAAATCGTCTAAGTCTCAATGTTTTGCTTGACCTTAGATAATTAATCATGGCTTAGGAATTCCACAGTCAGGATTAATACTTTCATAATATTTTGAACAAGAATGTTGGGAAAATAATACATACAAACATACATACATATACCAAAGGCTTTTTCCCCCCTTACAAGGGAGGTAGCCAAAAAAACAAAGGCATAGAAACCATTCCTACCCATTCCATCCCCTATATACTCCACTCCCCTCTACCCTCTTCCCTCCTTCCCATCTTGGCACCTCCTGGGTGACGGGTCATCCCTGCATCTTGTCCACTGCCCTGGATTAATACTTTCATAATATTTTGAATAGGAATGTTGGGGGTGGGGGAATAACAAGTCCACAAATCCTTAACGACCCACTCAATTGGCTTGGCGACCCAACTTTGGGTTATGACCCAAGGGTTAAGAACAACTGCCCTAGATGACACCCGACACAGAAAGGAAAAGAAACATGTTTCACGATTTCTTGTTTCATAGCTACATTCTTTTGTGCTTTCGCTGTCATCTTTCCTTTTATTAAAACTAGGGACGATACCAAAAAAACTTAAACGATTCCGATACGAGTCCCGATATTGCTCTAAATTTCCGATTCCGAGACCTGCAATGATTATAATTCATGGGGTTATTTTCAGGCCTTGCAGTTGGTTTGGGAAACAAATGTTTTATGATTAAAGTACATTTATTAATCATTTGTTGGAATCGGAAGTTTAGAGCAATATCGGACTCGTAACGGAATCGGAAGTTTAGAACAGTATCGGGACTCGTAACGGAATCGGAAGTTTATAACAGTATCGGGACTCGTAACGGACTCGGAAGTTTATAACAGTATCGGGACTCGTATGGGAATCGGAAGTTTAGAGCAGTATTGGGACTCGTATCGGAATCAGAAGTTTAGAGCAGTATCGGGACTCGTATCGGAAACGAAAGTTTAGAGCAGTATCGGGACTTGTATCGGAATCGGAAGTTTAGAGCAGTATCGGGACTCGTATCGGAATCGGAAGTTTAGAGTAGTATCGGGACTCGTATCGAAATCGGAAGCCTAGAACAGTATCGGAATCGGAAAGTTTAGAGCAGTATCGGGACTCGTAACGGAATCGGAAGTTTAGAGCAGTATCGGGACTCGTAACGTAACCAGAAGTTTGGAGTAGTATCGGACTCATATCGGAATCGTAAAAAAAAGTATCGTCCATCACTAGTCAAAACTTTCATACAATCTACTTAACCATTCCCTCCCCCAAGCTTTTATCGAAGTCTCTTCCTCAATCATCGAACTCAGCACCGGACTTCGCATATAGACCGGGACACTTCTTCCTTTCTCATAAGAACATAAGAATGGAGGAGACTACCAGAGATCCTAAGGCCTACACTAAGCAGTTCCATGTCCCTTACCACCTGTCATCCTTATCCATACAGTTATCTCATCTTCTCAACTACCAACTGTTTCAGTGCCTTGTCCTACAGTTCTTCAAAAGTCCAAAATGGATTTTTTTTTTTTTAAGGAAAAATTTCACAAGTCTCTTGCATCTGGTTGAGGATGTACTAAATGTTTTCATAAAGCAGTCTATGGAAACCATAATAAAAGTAGGTGTCATTTGGTAAAGAGTCTTTCAAGATGGACTTGAGAGCAAATTCTGTATCCTCCTCCCCAGTTGCATTGCACTACCAGGAATGTATGTAATTGGCAGTTACCAACAAATCTATCGACATCTTGTAAAGTCTGAGTCTTCGTTAGTAAGACGTTCCGCTTGTTGCAGCTTTTTCACGAACAATAATTATATGCTTACTTCTAACTTCAGTTCCCAGTAGTAGGCGTTATGCCTGTCTGTGGTCCCAGCATGTTCCTCCATCTGGCTCTATCATGGAAGGCCCCTTCCTCCCTCAGAGTTTCGATGTCGGGCAAGTCATGTCTGCTGAGGGCTTCCTCAACATTTTCTTTCCATCTCTTTCTCGGTCCTCCTCTTGGCCTTCTTCCGCCCGGCATCCACTCCCAGCATCCCCTTGCAATTCTTTCTTCATCCATTCTTTCTAAATGTCCTAACCATCATAACTGGGCAACATCTATTTTGCATACCATGGAACAGACGCCAATGCTATTGACCAAAAACGTGACTCAAGTAATTGATAAAACTGTACCAAGGGAAAGGTCGTGCAGGCTCCGTCCTCACACAATGTTGATAGACTTGTCGGCGACTGCCAATTGCATACATTCCTGGTAGCGCATTGGAACTGGTGACGAAGATACAAAATTTGCTCTCAAGTCCATCTTGAAAGACTCTCCTTACCAAATGACACTTTTATTATGGTTTCCATAGGCTGTTTTATGAAAACATTTAGTACATCCTCAACCAGATGCAAGGGAGTCATGAAAAATTTCCTAAAAGAAAACGAATCCATTTTGGACTTTTGAGGAACCATTGGACAAGGCACCGAAACAATTGGTTGTTTTAAGAGAAGATGAGATAACTGCTTCTTCTGATAGACTACTAAGAACGGTCCTATCTATACCTAGCGAGGTGCTCACACTGATGGATGTTTAGCAGTGACCAAAGATACCCTTACCCTGTTTCCCAAGATAATCTTGAGCAGGAGCCAGCGACATCAGGTAACCGTTGAGAATTGAATCTGGACTCCATTATCACATAGAGCAAAAGAGATCCAATTGGTTTTGAATACTCTTTTCTTTCCAACCATCTGCCCCCTCTTCCTCGGTATCTCCCTCATCTCCTTTCCCATCCTTCAATCTACACTGTGCTTCATTTAACCCAGAACAGTTATAACATTCATTTAATCATCCGCCTTCTACGGCCTCACAGTAAAAGATCAGTACACTCTAAAAGAAAGCACACGACATTACGTCATCAGCTCATTATGGAGGTGGAACGGTCCTTTGATTCAAATTGTACATTAATTCTGTTTACGAGCGTGTGGATTTACCACGAATACGGCAACCCTCACCACATTAATCTTCTGAAGCCTTGTATCCGTTACATGATTCATAAATTCAATCTTGCATTAGACCGGATTTAGAGCCAAAAGCTTCTTCCATGTCAAAGTTAGATTTCGTGTTATGAGACTAATCTCATTGCGTCCGAGCCTGTTCTTATGTTGTATTTACTAAGCCGCCCTCGTTACGCTTACAATGGCCGTTGGTAGGCAAAAAGGAAAGGGGATTACAAGTGCTTCTGTATTTGGGAAGAGCATTGGATCAAAGGTAATGTAAAGAGAGAAGCAGATGTGAAATGGCAAATGGACTTCAATATATCTAAGTGCAGCGTGTTAAACTAAGTTTACACAACCCAGAAAAAATGTATACCTTAGATAACACTTTTTTTTTTTTTTTAGAGAAAAGTGAAAGCGAGAGAGATAACCCGCTAGGTTTTCGTGGGAGGGGAGGAAAACTCTGTGTGAGAATTAAATGACAGTAATGCATAAAAGAGGGTTATTGACACTGAGCACTTTTAAAGGACTCATCCCAGGAAAAGAAAACAAAGCCGTCAATACCTGACGCTTACCTAAGGACGGCAGCGGAAACGAAATCATACATACCGAAAGTAGAGGTTAGTTTCCAATCATGAAAGAATACTACATGATTGGCCTGTAGGGGCTTGACGTAAAACTCTAAGATATTAACTGAATAAATCATCTGCGGCTAATACTATACAAGGGACTGCAGTTCAGAGGGTCAAAGTAGAGGTAACAAGGCTCATTAAGATTTTTTTTATCGTAAGGATACAACATTTTTCACAGCTGTTTTCTTGATCAGTCGTTCCTTTAATATTACCCAAGTTAGTATTTTTCAGTAATACAATGATGAATTTTTGGGACGGTATTATATACGCACACGCCTGGACATACGGTAAGGGCGGGAAGAGATGAACGACTCTGGCGCCACATCGCCGCGTCGGTGTGTGGCGCCACAGAATCGCTCGTCTGCTCCTGGCATAAAGGCACCTTCAAATACGTCCGATTCTCGCCAACTGTTACGAGTTCGTTTGAGTAGAAACGACTTCGGTTACAATCTTCTGCTTTTCGAATTTTCACACTGCATGAGAATCCGACAAGAAATAATGGTCTCACACTGTCAGGAAATAGATTTAATTTGGAAGTGGGTAGAAACAACTTCGCCAACCGTGTAGTTAATGAATGGAATAAAGTTCCTGCAGAGGCAGTGCAATGGAGTTCAGTTCGAAGGTTTAAGAATCATTTAGATAAACACCTAAGCAAGTTGATGTAATGACTCATTTATTTTATATTATTCATTCATTTGTTTTGTTATAATTTGCTTGTTTATTATTATTTGCTCGATTCACATTTATTATTAGTTATATGTCAATTTATTATTATTTACTATTTACCTCTTTGTTTATTTAACTATACCTATGCTTTTATTTATTCTATTTATTACTATTTATATTCTTATCTATCTATCATTATGCTCCGCCTATGTAATTCTTTGTAATGTCAAATTTCCTTTGCGTCATATACTGAAAAAATGACGTAAAGGTAATTTGTCATTTGGACATTCGAAATGCAAAAGATTGCAATAGATAGTTTCTGCTCAAACAAAATCATAAGGGCTGGCGAGAACTGGTCCAGTGTGAAGCAGCCTTAGGGCGTTGATAATATCGCTAACAACGCTCGTAGTCCGTGGCAACCATTATGGAGTGCTACAAACGGGAATGGTAATACACAACACGGCACATTTCCTTTCGAACACTGGGACTCTCCAGTCTGTAAGAAGACTAGGATTACAATTTTTTTCAGTATGTCAAGTTGTGGGATTATTTTCTCCGAGTAGATAACCTCGAAATTGATGCGTCTGAAATCCGACATGCTATGATTTTGTCGTCCAAATAATTGTCTGGATGTCGGGTTTCATTTCTCTCTTACTGAGTGAGGGAAAGGCTTTGAAGATAAAAGAAATAGGATGGTTGAAAATGGAAATTGAAGAGAGAATAGTCAGAGCATACACTATGTGAGAATGGAACGGTTATCAAATGTACATTTCGCTTGTTGAAACTTTTCCAAGTACACAAATGCAGATTATATATAGTTTGCTATTTATACAACTCGGAATGAATGAGGAAGGGTCACTAAGACAAGGCATCCAGAGGGATGACCTTTAAAGACTTTCTAACTACAGCAATTAAATGGGTGTGCATTATAACAAAACAGAAGCATATTAACTGAAGAAAGAGAAAGAAAACGGAGACATGTGTGCGGACCAACGAAATAAGTACAAGGGCTTTGAAAAGGCATCGACAGGCCCAGAAAAGAGAAAATAATAAAAGGCAACCAAGAAATAAAACAAGGACGCTGAAATCGGGTTGTCTTGTCGGATAAGGAAAACACGCATAGAAAATGGAGACAGGGACGAAGGCAGCAAACTGTCGAGAACAACCATTCAGAGAGATTATAAAGGATTTTATACATTTACTTAACAACACATAAAGAGATAATGCGGAAAATAGACTAGTTGTACGAAAGGATGGAGACAACACCATAGAAACACAATGTGAAGAACAACATAACGAATGGATTACAAAATGATAGGTGGGTAGGTAGGTAGGAAGTATTAAGAAAAAGGGAGAAAGAGACAGAGGGAGGGAGAGGGATAGAGAGACAGACAGAGAAAGCGAGAGAGAGAGAGAGAGAGAGAGAGAGAGAGAGAGGGAGGGAGAGAGAGATACATAGAAAGCGAGAGAGAAAGAGAGAGGGGGGAGAGGAAATGGAAGAGACTGTGGCCACAAAAGTTGTGTGTGCTGTGGCGAGTGGAGGGAAGCATGAAGAATCGGCGGCTTCGCCCGGGGGGGCTTGAAGAGTCGGTGCGGGCGGCTGTGGCTCTGCCGTGGGGCTGCAGGAACTTAGCGAGCATGGCACAATGACATTCCAATATGTTCAAGAGTTTTCCAAAACTCCGGCCAACTTTTGTCTTTGAATCTAACTTGGTTCGGTCCTTGTTCCGCAAGAGAGTGAAAGGATCCCTCAGTCACCCAACCCTGCCTGAGGTTAAGACGCGCCCAACCTAACCGAACCCAACCTTAACCGAGTCAGTCATACCACTCGCCTCCCTCCCATCAAATCCGTCCAGTGTTCATACGCCGGAAAAGAAGAAAGGGGCTATACTGAAGGAGAGGGAGAGAGAGAGAGAGAGAGAGAGAGAGAGAGAGAGAGAGAGAGAGAGAGAGAGAGGGAGAGAGAGGGAGAGAGAGAGAGAGAGAGAGAGAGAGAGAGAGAGAGAGAGAGAGAGAGAGAGGGGGGGGAGGGGGAGAGAGAAACGCACGTACGCACACACAGGCGGGGAGAGAAAGAGCCTATGTATGTGTGTGTATTTACCTAGCTGTATTATACGGGAAGGGGAGCTATGCTCGTGGTGATCCGTTTTTGTATTTCGCAAGATCAAGTTTGTTCTTAAATTCTTGTATTGTGTTTGCACACACTATTTCTTCATCCAATTTGTTCCATATATCTATCACTCTGTGCGGGAAGCTGTTCTTTTCCAGGTCTCTTCTGTCGTTATCTTTTTTGAGTTTCATTGCATGACCTCTTGTTTTTCCTTTGTCCCACTTTAATAAGTCCTCTCTTTCAAGGCATTCTTTTCCTTTCATAATTCTGTAGATGGTTAGTAGTTCCCTCATGTGTGTGTGTGTGTGTGTGCGCGCTCAAGAATGTGGGTGTAAAGCACAATGCATTATTTAGAGGCACAATTATGTGACACTAGATATAAACAAATCTAAACAAATGACAAGAGAGACTTGAGGATAGTTTTATTTCTCAGATATATTGTTTTGACAGTTGGGGTGGTGAAGACATCTTGAGGAGCAAACAAAAACCAAGCGTTCGCAAGAAGCCAACATTTCCTTTCTAGTAAACTATGAGTGTGAACTCTTAACACTAGATTGGTCAGTGGGCCATCACATTGTAGCGTTCGTCAGCCTTGCGCGTCAGGATTTGTTAAAGTCATCCCTTCACTTATAGCAATATATATACATTATATATATGTATATATATATATATATATATATATATATATATATATATATATATATATAATGTACATAATATTCCTTTACAATAACTGTTGTGTATAATCTTTCATTGTAAATATTCCATAGTAATCAGACAAGCAACGTTACCTACTACCAAAGGGTTTGTCAAAAGTATTATATACATTAACGCTGCTATCGGTATCTCAATACGATCTCATTCTATAGCTAAGATCAATTAAATCATTTTTAGTAAGGAGAGAAGAAGACATTCAAAAAATATTCTTTTCTTTAGTGGCTCGTGTGTAAGTTCGGTTTACATAATGTTTACTAGTTACGAAGATATCCCCTTAACCAGCTCAATCAAAAACACCTAACGGAGTTCCACTAAGTATCCTGGGTGTCTAACAAATTATTGCAGGGCAAAGGTTAAACTATTATATGCAGTTACACACCAACAGACACCTTTTTAATATACCTCGGACATACACACACACACACACACACACACACACACACACACACACATTTTTTAAATATTTTGGGCATACACACATACACACACATAAATTTCTTTTCATATCTTGGACCTACAAACACACACAATACTTCTTTCCCACCAAAACCATTGCTTTCATCCTTATCTGAATCACCCATATCCAGCTATCACATGAGATGGCGTCACTCGCCGTCTGACCATATGTCCACCTTCCTCATGCCAGAACTCTGAAGCTTCTCTTGGCTAAATCAAGCCTCATGAATAACTCGAGCTCTGTTATGATCTTCATAGCCAACTGACACCTGGAATCCAATATAACCCAGCGGCGGTGCAAGGCACACTTGTACCCGTCATGATGCATCACGGCTATCAACACCAACAACGACACCAGCACCACCACCACCAGCACCACTTCTGCCGACACATCCCTTGTCTTCTGCACGGTTCTCCCGTCATCTGCCGCCTTCTCTTACCTAATCTCCATTTTCATATTCCCGTTACATATTCATCCTATTTTGTATTCATTCTTCCTCCTCCAACCTCCTCCTCCTCCTCCTCCTATTTACTCTTCCCTCTCCTCTGCCTATCCTTTTCGTTTCCTCCTCCTCCTACCTCCTTTTCCCCTTCCTTCTTCTTCTTATCTTCCTTTTCCTCCTTCTTTTTCATTTTCATGTTCCTTCATTTTTCCTCCTCCTATCATTTTTCTCTTTCTCCTCCCCTTCCTCTCTCTCCTCCTCCTCCACCTTCTTTTTACTCTTCTGCCTATCCTTTTCGTCTTCCTCATACTACTCCTCATCCTTCTTCCCTTCCTCCTCCTTTTTCTCTTCCCTCTCCTCTGCTTCTCCTTTTCCTCTTCCTTATACTCCTCCTCCTCTTCCTCCTACCTCCTTCTCTTTCTCTTTCTTTTTCATATTCCTCTCTTTTTCCTCCTCCTCCTTTTCATTTTTCCCTCACCTCAACCTATCCTTTTCCTCCTCCTCCTCCTCTTCCCTCTCCTCTACCTATCCTTTCCCCTCTTCGTCATATTTCTCCTCCTTCTTACCTTTCTTCTCATCTTTTTTTTTTTGCATTCCTCTCTTTTTCCTCCTCCTCCTTCTATCCTTTTCCTCTTCTTATACTTCTCCTCCTTCCCTTCCGTCTCTTCCTACCTCCTTCTTCCTTTCTTTTTTACATTCCTCTCTTTTTTCTCCTCTTCCTTCTCCTCCTTCTTCCCTTCCTTCATCTCTTTCTTTTTAAAAATTTTCTCTTTCCCTCCTACTCCTCCTCCCTCAACTTAATCTCCTCCACAGATATTCTTCACCTCGTCTTTACGAGAAATACATTCAACAAGGCGCTGAAAGAGAGGTAAGGAAAACAAGACCACAAGGGGAATTGGTGACTGAGGAACACAGCGCGCCGAGAGTTCTCTCATGACCAATAAATCAATTACGGACCAGCTCTCGGTATGAAGGTGCGGCAAAAAAGGGACCACACTCACAAATCACAGGGAGAAGCTATCACGCCGCTAGCGTTTGCAAAGATGATCACAGAATCTCACTCCCGATCCTACGGATGATCTACTGCACATTTACTTCATTCCTTCCTTACTCACCTATTTTTAATCTTTCGATTTTCCTTCCCTCCTTTCTCCTACCCTTCCTTCCATCCTTCACACTATTTTTCTTCCCTCCTCCTTATCCTTCCTTCATCCTATCCTCCCTTCCTTACCTTTTTTAATCCTTTTTTTACCTTTCCTCCTTCCTCCCATCCTTCCTTCACCCTATCCTTCCTCCCTCACCTCTTTTTAATCCTTCATTTTCCTTTCCATCCTTTCTTCCTTCCCCTATCCATCCTTCCTTCCTTGTCCCTTTTTAGTCTTTCAATGTTCCTTCCTTCCTTCCTTCCCACCTTTCATCCTTCTTTCCAGCCATCCTTCCTTCCTTCCTTCCCTCCTTTCATCCTTCTTTCCAGCCATCCTTCCTTCCTTCCCTCCTATCTTTCTTTCCATCCTTCCTTCCTTCATTCCTTCCATCCTTCCTTACCTCTTTTTAATCTTTCCTTTTTCCTCTCTTCCTTCCTTCTCTCCGCCTATCCTTCCTTCCTTCTCTCTCTCCTACCTCCCATCGTTCCTTACTTCCTCCCTTCCTTCCCTGCTTCCTACCTCCTATCCTTCGTTCCCTTTACTGCGACTGAGCAAATATAATCATACCCAAAGCTAATGTATAGTCTGCTGTTTTCTTTATACAAATGGTAGAGAGACATTCTAGACTGGCACTAGATCACCAGCAACCTCCTTAATCTAGGATTTCCCTTTCAAAGAAAATGTCTAACAAAGTCAAAATCCACAATCCTTTCCTTTCCCAACACATATATACATACCTACATACTCGTACATATACCAGGGGCTTTTCCCCCTTACAAGGGAGGTAGCCAAAGTCAAAGGCATAAATCCACTCCCACCCATTTCATCCCCATATACTCCAATCCCATTCACCACCCCCTCCCTCCCTCCCTCCCTCTTTTCTTGGCTCCTCTTGGATGACGGGTCAGTCTCTCTTTACTTCGGCTCTGGGTCAGAGGCAATGCAGCAAGACACACAAGCGGGAAAAGTAGCATTAAGTTGTACATAACAAAACGTATTAAGTACGTTATATGCATCACGGGGCTATTTATTATAATTTATCTGTTTATTCTTTATCATAAGTATGCTATATGCATGATGGGGCTATTTATTATAATTTATATGTTTATTCTTTATTAACTATTTATGAAATATCTATTATAAATCATTATCATTTATCTGTTTATATACTATCATCTATGCATTTACTTGTTTATTTTATTTATTCATTATTTTTTTCCGCCCTAGTTTTTTCTGACCTAGTTATGGACCAAAAGGTCTTCTGTCGGCATGCTCTTCCTTTGTAAAATCCTTTGTAATCCTTTGTATGGCCTTTCTCGTCAGATGAATAAAATCTCCTGGCGACAGAGCATGAGTTCGATTCCTGGGACCCACTGCGGGCTATGTCGCGTTGGTTCCAGACAGTCCTGGCCAGGCGGGAAGGCGACCCAAACATCGGCCTAAAATACCCAACGGCTTGCCTCATTTGACAGGGCTTGCCCTACCAGGGGTTTCTCACTTCCCACTTCCTGGGCGTGGGACGGAGAGTTGTGAAGGAGAGAGTTGTTCAATGTCTGAAATACTTCATCTCATTTCAGACATTGCTTCTGACTATAATAGCAAGTTATATCAAATAATAATGGCGATGGAAAAATGTTTTGTTTTACACACAGCCCGACGGGAAGCAGACATAGCCTAACTCAGTTATCGCATCAAAACCTTGCTACGAAAAAAAAAATCTTAATCTTGATCATTTCACATGGCTACTGAACCCAGCAAATTTTCTCCTTACAAATGTTTTTCTTATCATGAGATGGAAATTTTGATGCTACACAATCTCCAAACGTTTGAACATTCCTGGAATAAACCATTTATTAATTATTTGTTTCTCAATAATGAAATATTCACTAGCCGAGTGGGTTAGAGCGTCATTACATCCCACCAGCAAGTTGGACCAAGGTCATGGTTCATTACAATTCCACGCTACAAAGTCCACTGTATGGGACACCGTCCTAGCTTCCTGATAAGAGTTCGAAAGTCGCCGCCAGCGAGTTGGACCAAGGGTATGGTTCATTTAATTCCACACTAAAGTCTTCTGTAAGGGACACCGTCCTCGCCTCCTGATAGAGTGAGTTCGCGATGTTAAACCGAATCATCCTTGCTTTCCATATGGGTCAAGGGACTTAACAAGGGTGATGTGGGCAAGGTCATCATATGAGGACAGTAGGACGGGACTCGATGTAATGGATTAATAAAAATTGGACAAATTTAGATTTAAGAAGGAAGAAGGCATGAACTGGTTTACCAACTGAGTGGTTAATGAATAGAACAGACTTAGTAACCATGTAGTGGCACTGAAACTATTGGTTGCTTAAGATAACTTTATCAATAGGGATAAAAGGTGGTAATGGACATGGAACTGCCTAGTGTAGGCCTTATGGTCTCTTGTAGTCTCCTTTATTCCTATATTTCTATTCCTTCCGTAAGCTTTCCTCAGCATTTCCTCCTTTCACTTTCTCTCCTCTTCTGCTTTCCCGAACTTGATATCTCCCAAGTGTCCGGGGCATTCTTTTCCTCTTAATCAGGAACGTTCTTTCGGTCTAGGCCAAATGTTTCTTCATTTGCTGAGGTGCCCGTGATGCGTTTCTCTCCCAGGCCGTGCCTTTCTCATTCAAATGACTGAACGTGGGGTGCGGGTTGTGATGTGATTGTAACACTATTTTTTTTTTTTTTTTTTTAAGGAATACTACACAAAGGTTCTGCAGGAAAAGGCAGATCATTTCACTCCCCCCTCCCCGTCCATTTTCTCCCCTCACCTTCCCCCTTCCCCCTCCCCATCCACTCTCTCCCCTTCCCCACCTTATCCCCTCCCACTCCCCCACCCCATCCACTTTCTCCCCTCTCCTATCTCCCTCCCCATCCATTTTCTCCCCTCTCCCATCTCCCTCTCCATCCACTTTCTCCCTTAACCTTCCCCCTCCTCTCCCCTCTCTCCTCCCCCGTCCCCATCCACTTTCTCCCCTCCCTATCCACTTTCTCCCTTCTCCCTCTCCTCCCTTTCCCCCCTCCCTATGAACTTTCTCCCTTCTCCCTCTCCCTCCTCCTCCTCCCCTCCCCTCTCTCTTCTTCCGCTCCCCCCTCCCCAACTCTTTGCCACAAAACTTGCATTACCGTATATCGTGATGGACCAGGATCGGCTAGATAACACCTTGACTTTCTCCCTCCTCCCCATCCCCTTTCCCCTCCCCCTCCTCAATCTACTTCCTGCTCCCCCTCCCCCTTTCCCCTCCTCCCCCCAACATTGACACAAAACTCGATTTACTGTTTAGCCCCGCAGGTAGACAGCAGATTTTCCCTCCCCTACCCCAAAAAACAAACAAATAGATAAATAAATAGAAAAAATAAATAAGTAAAAATATATAAAAACAATAATAATAAATGAAAAAATGGAGTCAAGTAAATAAATAAATACTTTAAATAAACAAAAAATATATAATAATAATAGTGGTAGGTAAGATAATATTATTAAGAGGTTAAGTACACAGTCATGTAAGGACCAATACGTCTGCTGCTGCTCGTTTGTCCATCTAACCCCATGTAACGCCCCCTCTGGTGGCGTAATCGGAAATGTCCTGGTTGTTACTGGCGGTTGCAGTAATCTCCAAAGATATTCTTAGCAAATATTCATTCTTCTTTAGGCCCCATGCCTAGTCCTTCACTCACAGCTTGAGGGGTGAATTAAATGAGTTTGATTTTGATCTCTTTATTTGGCAACTTGGTCTTGTGATCTACACCCAGAGAGTCCCGTTGGAATCCCTCTACAATACGTCAAGCCACCTTCGTTCTGACGTCACTATTTCATTCATTCAATATCCTTTTACTTCTCAAACAAGTGCCACTCCTTAAGGGCGTGACTTTTACCTCCCTGCGCCAATAATTTTTCTCCTCCTCCACCTGTTTCTCCAATCAGAGAGGCTGTTATACTGTTTCAAACAATACCACCACGTAAGCATTATGTCGCAACCGAAATGGCTTGTACGCTTACAATTTTTGCTACATCAGCGTTATTACAATTAGTCACCTCTGTTTATCAATATGCAATCTATATTACAAAACACCGGGCGACACTCCGTCACTCTGCAACTCAGCATTGTTTATATACACAAGGCGCGAGCAAGCGCGTGGATGACTAAGCCCTTCTTGTCGGCCGTTGTTTTTAAACCTATAACATTAGCATACGTCTCCACCTACCCCTCTATCTACCGACCTCATACACTGGTCTTACATTTATTTATTTTTGGGTTCGAGTCCCGCACTCCTCTCCGATAGCCAAGAGCGACAGTTACCATATCACAGTCAATTAGTAACCATGTAGTGAGCGCTGAAACAATTGATTGTTTTTAGAGGTTAGGTAACTTTATGGACTGGGGGATAATAGGTGGTAATGGACATAGAACTACCTAGTGTAGGCCTTAGGGTCTCCTTCATTCTTATGCTCTTCTGTTCTGATCTACCCCAATAGTTCCTAAAGCGCATAAGAATAAAGGAGACTACAAGAGACCCTGAGGTCTACACTAGGCACTTCCATGTCCATTACCACATGGTGACGACTTCGGCCGCAGCTACGCGCCTGCTGGTGTAGGCTCCTCGCCTCACCCTCGTCCTTCCCTCCTTGTCCACTTGAATCCTTTCCGTCCATTAAAGTCAAAGAATTTGATTTCGACTTTAAACGCCAAGTTCTCACGTCCATTGAGGTGTGAGCAATATTTCCCAGCTCCTTCGTCCGTATCCCCCAATTTCTCCTATCTCCATTTAAAGCTGTCCCACACTTTTGCTTCCTGCGTTCCTGACCCGCTGGAACGCTGCGGTGACCTCTCCCTGCTCACACTAGCGGTTTGAACCGCGGCGGTCCAATTACAATGTAAGTCAGTGGAGTCGTTCACACACAGCGCCCAGTTTTTTTTTTTTTTTTTTTTACAATGCGGTACCGCCGCGCTTCAACCACTAGTGTGAACAGGGCTTTAGTTCTCGATTTAGTTCCCCAGTTGTGTAGAGTACGTTAAAGTAGCAAAGATGCCAGCCCTTCTCTTTCATTATTATTATTTTTCTCTTTTCTTCTCTTTTCTCCTCTCTTTCTCTTCTAGCTTCCTCTCCTGTTCTCCTTTCTTTTCTTCTTCCTTCAACATACTTCTCTATCTCTTGCTCCTGAAACACTATCCCATTTTCTAAAATCTATATTTTTTTTAATCCTAATCCCGTTTTCTTCATTTTACCTGTTAGTCACCTTATATACCTTTCTTTACCACAAATTCCCCATCTTGTAAATATGGAGAAATCCAGTTGATATGCTTCTATACCAACCCCAAAACTTGCTCAATATTAATATAAAAAAATAATAATAATAATTGTTAAGCCGAACTAAGACGAAATTCAAGGCAAAATTTTGGTATGAATTTTGAGGACGGCACAACACATACCTACAAAATGTTGTATCGGCGTGTGTCGATCTCGACAATACATCTGCAAGAACGAGCAATGAAATATCACTCTAGACAACACAAGAACGGAAATCACTATACAGGATCTAGTGGAGTGCATCAATATAATTACCAGCAACGGATATTTTTGGAGGTTACCGCTCATGGAGTAATCTTCATTCGGGGGGAAATCTCCTGTCAAAGTCCAGTCAATTATGACCTCAACAATATTCTGAATTACGTGGAGTGGAAAGAAAACCTCAACCTTTATCTTCTCCCTCCCCCTTCCCCTCCCACCTATCCAGTATCTCCAACGCTGTCTTGGACAAGCAACAAATCAAACAGTATTCACGCCAGCAAAGAAGACTAAAACGTCGTCTTAAACAAATACAATAACTAAGAATACTTGTGACCCTTTTTAAGTCGGAAGAGAAGAATTAAACTTTGCAGGGAAATTTTTCGTGTGAAAGTAGAACAAGTAAGAAATAAACATTGCGGTTGCAGTCAAAACATGGATTCCTATCAAACGGAGAATCGGATTGGAACTTCTTGCATGTGATGCAACACCAAATTGGACTATTTGTTGGAAAACTCCCAAGGGAATTAGAGCAGTGTATTGCTGGGAGAGCGAGCGAGAGATGAGAGAGAAGAGAGAGAGAAACAGACAGAGAGATATAGATAGAGAGAGAGAGAGAAACAGACAGAGAGATATAGAGTAAGAAGGAAGAGAAAAAATTAGGGTAAAGGATCCACAGAAGCTCTTCCACTTTATCTACTTTTTTCTCGTATATTAAATTGTATTAATCCATTTTATATGAGCTGAAACATTTTATTCCTGCGGATATTCTATTTTCAAATAAGTTAAATGTTCTAACACGTTGGTAAAATGAGTTGCAGATCCCACTACCGGAAAAAAGAAAAAGTGTTGTACGATACTCCGATCACTTTCTACGATTTTTTCACCACGCTGAAGAGGATCACAGTGGCATACAAATCATCATACATCCTCTCTTTTCCCCCATAATGGGATCTACAGCTTATATACTATTTGCTTCCGTTGCACTCTTTCTCTTGTAGGTCTATGCATCACTTTGTGTATTCATTTTGATTGACTCCAGGCAAGTTGGTACTGAGAAAAAAATACATCAATTTGATACTCCTGAGAAAAAAAAATGCATCACTGTGGAGGTCTCCCAGTGAAAATATAAATGTTAGTTTTATTGTTTCTTCCTTCCATCAGAAAATTAGTAGTCACTGCGACACCTTGTAAATAGTATATATATGTATATATATATATATATATATATATATATATATATATGTATACATATATGTATATATATATATACATATATGTATATATACATATATATATATATACATATATGTATATATACAATATATACATATATGTATATATACATATATATATATATATATATATACATATATGTATATATATATATATATATATACATATATGTATATATACATATATATATATATATATATATATTATATAAAATAAAATTTGATAGAATAGAAACAAGCAAAACAAAACAGAATTAAATTAAAATGAGATCAGACAAGGCAAGATAAAACAAAATAAAACAAAATTAAACTAAAATAAATCTAAATAAAATAAAGAACACAAAGTGCGTCCACATTCCCTCAAAAGTGTTCCTGAAGTCATGCCAAGTTGTCTTT
>NC_134784.1:33789637-33797137 GCF_046742065.1 Oratosquilla oratoria
CTACTAGATTTTTGTAGATAGAACCCTATAATCATATATATTCTGAAACTTTACAACCCAAGGTACTTGGAAAAATATCTTTCATTTGTCTGTCTGTCTGTTTGTTTGTTCAGGAACTCCTAGGGTTTTGCAGATAGACCTCTATAACCATATATATTCTGATACCCCATCCGTCCAGGTATTTGGATAACTATATTTCACTTAAAAAAAAAAATCCTTTTGACTAGGGTTAAGAGTTAAAGTTAGGTGGGTTATTGTTGAGTGATTATTCACGAACTACTCCAAGGAGGTGCTCAGATGAGAGGAAGGGTGGGAGGGGTGTGGAGTGTATTTAGGGATGAAATGGGTGGGAGTGTTTTTATGCCTTTCCCTTTTTGGCTACCTCCCTTGGAAGGGGGAAAAAGCCTTGGTATATGTATGTATGTATGTATGTACTCCAAGGTTTTGCAAATAGACCCCTATAATCATATATATTCTGAAACCTTACAACCCAAGGTACTTGGAAAACTATCATTTGTCTGTCTGTCTGTTTGTTTATTTGTTTGTTCAGGAACTCCTAGGGTTTTGCATATAGACCCCCATAACCATATATTCTGATACCCTATCACTTCAGGTACTTGGATAACTATATTTCATTTTCAAAAAAGTATATATATTTTTTGGTTAGGGTTAAGGGTTAAAGTTAGGTGGGGTATGGTTAGGTTTGAGATTATTCACGAACTCCTCCTAGGTTTTTGGAGATAGACCCCTATAACCATATGTATTCTGAAACCTTATAACCCAAAGTACTTGGATTACTATCTTTCATTTGTCTGTCAATTTGTTTGTTTGATTGTATGTTCACGAACTCCTAGGGTTTTGAAGATAGACCCCCACAACCATATATATTTTGATACCCCGTCATCCAGGTACTTGGATAACTATGTTTCATCTAAAAATATATATTTTGGTTAGGGTTAAGGGTAAAAGTTAGGTGGGGTATGGTTAGGTTAGGGATGATTCACGAACTCGCAGCAAAGCGCGGGTAATTTAACTAGTATATGTATATGCTGAGACATTCTGACAGGTTGACGTAAGCGGAGTAGGAAACACAGGAGTCTTAGAGGGGGTTTACACGGTCGAACGCGGTTCGACAGACACGTGTTTAAAGTGATGTGTGAACGTGTGAACGGGGTATTTGGTTGTCGAGTACACGTTGGTTAAACCCCAAATACCCCGTTCACACCACTTTAAACACGTGTCTGTCGAACCGCGTTCGACAAACCGTTAGACTAAGACTCCCGTGTTTCCTTCTCTGCTAACGTTATATATACATATACATATATATATATATATATATATATATATATATATATATATATGTGTGTGTGTGTGTGTGTGTGTGTGTGTGTGTGTGTGTGTGTGTGTGTGTGTGTGTGTGTGTGTGTGTGTGTGTGTGTGTGTGTGTGTATCATAAAGAAAAAGGGGGAAACGGTATGTGTATCTGTGTGTTTGTGCGTGTGTCAGAGTAATATCTGGTTCTTCGAAAAACATGGATGATGGTCACCTAACCCAACACAAACCACGCATTTTCTCCTCTGGCCTTACTGCCTTTTGTGACATTGTTCTCTCTCTTCATTTTCCTCTCGTCCTCTCGTCCCACTTGTCAGTAAAGATCTTTGTTATTTCGTGATCTAAAGAATTCTTCTGTAACACACTCTGTGCCACTTGTTCGGTTTCTCATAGAGAAAAGATAGAAGAAAAAATATTAATAACATGTTGACTCAAAGGCTTCCCTTTGGTGCTTTAGCTTACCTTTTTTATTTTCTTCTTTTTTTCTCTCTCTCTCTTCTCTTTTTTTTTCTTCTAATTATTACTTTTTAGAGCTCTCTCTATCTCTCTCTCTCTCCCTTTCTCTCGCTCTTTTTTTATTTAACCGACTAAGAAAAACAGTTTTCCTTAAAGAGAGCCTTTCAACGAACTTGCGAGTCAAAATTGGATTTTTGATACGCGAAGGAGCCCATGGAGCGCTACCATCACCATTAGAGCCAGTTTACGGCCAGTAACCTCTACAAAATATCGCTGTTGCAAGGATTTTTTTCATTTTTTTTTTCACTTTTTTTTTTCCAATATTAAACCCGCCGTGACGTGTGATACACTCCTCAGCCTCACACCCTTCAGCCTGGCCTCAAACTGGCGCCAAACTACTTTGTCCATGTATGTAATTGGCAATTAACGACAGGTCTATCAAAAGAAAAATCATGTTAAGGACGGAGGCTGTATCGCTTGTTAGAGCTTTATTAAGCACATGATAAGCTTTACCAAGTACATACGCTTTATCAAGTATCATGTGCTTGAAAATGCTGAAACAAGAAACCCTCATACTGATACAGGTTCCGCCTTCCTATGGTGTTTCATTCCTTTGTTGATATCAGAGGAGAGGGAGGCGGACAAGGAGGCAGAAGAAGAGGAAGAGGAGGAGGAGGAAGGCAAGGTGAAGGAAGAGGGTATGAAAAGGAGGAAAAGAAGGATTAGAAGAGGAGGAGGAAAAGGAGTAGAAGGAAGAGGAGGAGGAGGAGGTGGAGGAGGAAGTGGAGGTGAAGGAGGAATAGGCGGTGGAGGAGGAGGAGGAGGAGGAGGAGGAGGAGGAGGAGGTGTGAAGTGGTCATAACTTATCTTATTCACTTCCACGATATCCCATTGTTAACGAAATGGTTGACGACTTTAAGAACATAAGAATGAAGGGGACTGCAAGAGACCATTAAGGCCTACACTAGCCAGCTCCGTATCCATCACCACCTGTCATCCCCATCCATAAAGTTGTCTAATCGTTTCTTAAAACATCCGATTCTAACCATATATGAAGACCTACTCTAGGCGTGTGGGCGATGAAGCGGACACACTATCCAGAAGAAACTACACAGAATATAAGAACATGAGAATGGAGGAGACTGTAAGAGACCATAAGGACTACAACAAGCAGTTCCATGTCCATTATCGCCTATCATCCCCATTCATAAAGTTATCTAACCTTCTCTTAAAACAACCGATAGTTTCAGCGTTCACTACATGATTACTAAGTCTATTCCATTCGCTAACCACTCTACTG
The DNA here is from genome assembly GCF_046742065.1 of Oratosquilla oratoria. Lineage (NCBI taxonomy): Eukaryota > Metazoa > Arthropoda > Malacostraca > Stomatopoda > Squillidae > Oratosquilla > Oratosquilla oratoria. The sequence goes on from NC_134784.1 coordinate 33,792,726, forward strand.
GTAAACCAGCTCTTGTCTATTTCCTTCTTAAATCTAAATTTGTTTAATTCAAATAATTTACTACAAGTCCTGCCCTACTCTTGTCTACATCATCCTTGTTAAAGCCCTTGGCCCATATAAATACCTCTATTAGATCACCCGGAACTCTACGTCTTTCTCTTACCTCCTCCCAAAACCCTCCTACAGTCACCCATCTCCGCGGCTCCGCCCTCGCCGCTCTTTCGGAGTGAGGTGAAGTCGAGACATCAAATTACTTTTCCAAACCATGAGAGAAAATGAATTATGAGAGTTTGGTAAAGCGGCGTGGCATGGGAAATGGCTTTGTCCCTTGGCGGTGAAAACTTTATTGTTTGAAGACACGGGACGCAAAATACGGGGCACGGGATACGGACACGGGACGGTTGAATACGGGATACGGGACAGAGACGTGAAATACGGGACATGTGGCACAAAATGGGGACTACGGAACATGTGAGACGGTACGCGGGATGCGGAATACAGAATATAGAATACAGGACACAGGACAAAGGACGCTGAATACAAGATACGGGGCGGTGAATACGGGACACGGGACACAGGACGCGGAATATGGGACACTGACAAGAAAACGAGGAGCACAGGACACGAAACCATGGAACTCGTGGCTGTGAGATGAGCACTGGAACATCGAAAATACATTACACATATGAACATAAAAATGAAGAAGACTGCATGAAACAATAACGCCTATACTAGGCAGTCCTATGTCCCTCACCACCTGTCATCCTTATCCATAAAGTTATCTAGTGTTCTTTTAAAATAACCAATTGTTTCGGCGCACACTACAGCAGTATATTTTATCCAACATGATTTTCTAAGGATGTCTCTCCCACTAACATTCGGCAAGCACCTTTCCACTCTGTTGTAAATTTTCTTGAAATTATTCTCTCTTCCGGTGTTTTATTTGTTTATTTATTTTTTAATGAACCCACTCCAATTTACTTAATATTACTTCATTCTCAGCTCATCCACATTTGCTTTTCCAAAATCATATCTTCCTGTCTGTTCCCTCTCTTCTTTGTGCGTTCTCCAATTCCACCACAAATTCAGGAAGCACATGATCATAACCACATGTCATAACTGCACTTGTTTCTCCCCTCGTAATTCTAACCACCAGTGTTTCTTTTATTTAATAATTTATCTAGATTTCACGTTGCTTTGTTTCACACTATCCTCAAGCTTAATTTTCTTCTTTGTTCAACTTATTACTTTCACACTCTATTTTCTGAAGTTCTTTTTTATATGCTCCTTTTATCAATCTTGTTTCAATTTACTTTTCATACGACCATTTTTGGCCGGCTGGTCAGACACTTTATGAGTGTATAGGTGTGTGTGTGTGTGTGTGTGTGTGTGTGTGTGTGTGTGTGTGTGGACTCGGGTAATTTATTACCGTCATCAAGTTTCTAAAGAGAACAGACAACATAAAGAATTACGAAATGTTCACACTGTATGCAAATCAGACAAGATACAATGGTCTCACTCTGTAAGAAAGTGAATAGAAACAACTTCGCCAACCATGTAGTATATGAATGGAATAAACTTTCTGTAGAGGCAGTGTAATGTAGTACATTTTGAAGTCTTAAGATTCAGTTAGATAAACACCTAAGCAATATGTTGTAATGCCTGCCATTTATTTTGTTTATTATTATCTATTTATTCATTCTAATTTATTATTATTTATGTTTATTTCTATCTATTATATATAATTTTATCATTCATGTTTATTATAATTTATTACTTATGCCTGTTCATTATTTATCATTACCTATTTATTAATTTAAATGGTTTCTTTATTCATTTAATTATCTATCAATTTATTTATTTATTTACTTTTTTCGCATCCGACCTAGTTATGGACCAAAAGGTCTCCTGTCGGCATGCTCTTCCTATGTAATCCTTTGTGTGTGTGTGTGTGTGTGTGTGTGTGTGTGTGTGTGTGTGTGTGTGTGTGTGTGTGTGTGTGTGTGTGTGTGTGTGTGTGTGTGTGTGTGTGTGTGTGTGTGTGTGTGCGCGTGTGTTGTGTGTGTGTGTGTGTATGTTTGTATGTGTGTGTGTGCTTGCGTGTATATGTGTGCGTGTGTGTGTTTGTGTGTGTGTGCTTGCGTGTGTGTGTGTGCGTGTGTGTGTGTGTGCGTGTGTGTTTCTATTTGAGTACACGTGCGTGTGTTAGAGCGCATTTGCTCGATAAGCATTTGATATTGTGTGTATATACATGTGTTTTGTTTATGGACTTATGTTTAATGTGTATATAACATTGTTATAGCAGTGAAAATTATACAAGCTCATTTCTCTTACTTCCGCTCATATGTATTCATTCAAGCGGACTGATGACAAATGATCTAGGCTTTAGTTTTGGACAAATGCATATCCATTGCGTTGTATTCCAACATTTATAAACATATGTAGATCAAACACAATGAACCCTGAAACTAATTGCTTTCAAACGAAACATGAAATAGGATTGTTCCAATACATATAACCTTTATCTTTATTATAAATTTTAATGGGTGTAAGCATTTCCCAGCTAGGATGTTCGTTTATCACCTCAACGCGACGCGGTGGCGGTAGTGGCCGAATAAAATAGGTAGGCGTTAACCGAAAACATACAAATGAACGATTACTTTATCTATGAGAAGCACACCTTTCTATTTTCTAATACTATTTTTCCACCTTACCACGTCATGGACCAAAAGGTCACTTGTCGGATTTCATACTTTTTCATGGCATTTCACTGACGTAAACGAGGACCCTGAAACAGAGGTGAGTTTACTTAGGAATGAATAGAATATGGTGGCTATCCGAATAATACACAGGAATGGTTGATTTGCGCGCGCGCGTGTGTGTGTGTGTGGAATCCAATAGTTGGTGAATTCATTACTCAATCTCCAGTGTGTGTGTGTGTGTGTGTGTGTGTGTGTGTGTGTGTGTGTGTGTGTGTGTGTGTGTGTGTGTGTGTGTGTGTGTGTGTGTGTGTGTATTTACCTAGTTGTATTATACGGGAAGGGAGCTATGCTCGAGGTGAACCATCTTTGTATCTTTCAGGATCAAGTTTTTTCTTAAAATCTTGAATAGTGTTTGCACACACTGTTTCCTTATCTAATTTATTCCAGGTATCCACTGTGTGTGTGTGTGTGTGTGTGTGTGTGTGTGTGTGTGTGTGTGTGTGTGTGTGTGTGTGTGTGTGTGTGTGTATGTATTTACCTAATTGTATTATACGGGAAGGGAGCTATGCTCGTGGTGACCCATCTTTGTATCTTTCAGTATCAAGTGTTTTCTTAAAATCTTGAATAGTGTTTGCACACACTCTTTCCTTATCTAATTTATTCCAGGTATCCACCACTCTGGGTGTGTGTGTGTGTGTGTGTGTGTGTGTGTGTGTGTGTGTGTGTGTGTGTGTGTGTGTGTGTATGTGTGAAACCCACTATAAGGTGAATTTACCACTATTCCCTCTCCACACAAACTAAAACAAAAGTATTTTAAATAAATCAAGCGTAACCTTATTTTTCATTTTAGATCTGCAGATAGCTGCAAGCACAATACACAAATATTCTTTAGAAACGTTAGCTGCAAAAGATAAAAATCTCTTTCCAACTTGTTACTTAAAGGCTATGTTGATAACAATATACATACGATATCAAAACTATTTTAGCACTGAACTGAAAATCCATATTATTTTGTTGCACAACACAAAAGACTTTTGGAATACACAGGCTCATGAAGTACACACAGCATTCCAATTTAAATTTGCATAAATGAGTTAGTCTACTTATGCTTAAAGGTCAAACAGCTTTGCATGTATTGAAAAAAAACTCAACAACAAGAAGATGCGTTTAATCTTTTTGTTGTGACAGCGTCCATAAAGTGAAGATGCTGTTGTGCTTCACTTCATTCAATTTCATAAAGTTTCGCGAATGTAGTGAAACGGTTCGGATTGTAACGACCGGTAGGATATGTTAAAGTCACCCCTCCACTTATCGCAACATATACATCTTTATAAACATAAAATGTAAATAATATTCCTTTTCAGGAATTGTCATGTATCATGAATATTCAGTTCTTGTAAATAATGCATTGTAGTCATATATGCAATATTACCATTACCAAAGCAATTTGTTAGATTTGGTTCTTCACTTATCGCAACATATACATCTTTATAAACATATTATGTAAATCATATTCCTTTTTCAGGAATTGTCATGTATGAAGTTGATTCTGTTCTTGTAAATAGTCTATTGTAGTCACATATGCAATGTTATTAATTACCAAAGGCATTCGCCCAAATGAACAGTTACATACATAAATGTTGTTATCAATTTCCCTGGCCAATTTCTGCATTTAGTTACGATCAACAACTTCCTTCTTAGTTGGAAAAG
>NC_134784.1:33807137-33829637 GCF_046742065.1 Oratosquilla oratoria
GAGAGAGAGAGAGAGAGAGAGAGAGAGAGAGAGAGGCAGGCTAGACAGATAGCGAGAAAAAAAGACAATATAAAGTTTACATTGTAAGTACAAAGTTTACAAATAAATATGAATTCAATTACATTTACCTAAACACATGTATAAAGATACAATGTAAGCAAACCTAAATAGCTCGAGCCAAGTAGTGGTATAGTTCAAGACTTTTAAATCAAATTGGAAAATAATTGCTAAAACACGCGCGACGCCATTTTGTAGATTATGTAAATACAGTGCTAAGGTCTAAATACAAACTGGGTGTAACTAATGATGGGGCGATATCAAAACTTCTGACGATTCCGATGCGAGTTCCCGATACTGCTTTCAACTTCCGATTCCGATAGGAGTTCCGATACTGCTCTCAACTTCCGATTCCGATAGGAGTTCCGATACTGCTCTCTACTTCCGATTCCGATAGGAGTTCCGATACTGCTCTCAACTTCCGATTCCGATAGGAGTTCCGATACTGCTCTCAACTTCCGATTCCGATACGAGTTTCGATTCTGCTCTGCACTTACGATTCCGATACTAGTTTCGACACTGCTCTAAACTTCAGATTCCGATACTGCTCTAAATTTCCGGTATGAGTTCCGATACTGCTCCCAACTTCCGATTCCGATACGAGTTCCGATACTGCTCTAAACTTCCTATTCCGATAAACGATTAATAAACGTACTTTGCATATAAAGTATGCGTTTCCCCAAAGCAACTGCAGGGCCTGAAAATAACCACATTAAATATAATCATTGCAGGTATCGGAATCGGGGGTTCAGAGCAGTATCGGAATCGGAGGTTCAGAGCAGTATCGGAATCGTATCTGAATCAGAAGTTTAGATCAGAATCGGAAGTCGTATCGGAATGGGAAGTTTAGATCAGAATCGGAACTCGTATCGGATTCGAAAGTTGAGAGCAGTACCGGAATCGTTGGAAATTTTTGTATCGTCTCAACATAAATAGAAACGAATAAATAGTAAGGGTTTTACAGAATATCTACGTAAAAAGTATTTCTGGAATTCAGCTACATAAAAAAGCACAAGGTGATACAATTTCACGGAAACTATATCGAGCTTGACTCAGATTTTTTTTTTTTTTTTTTTTTTTGAGAATTCTTATTGAGAAGGGGAAGGTTTCAACCTTAATATTCTGAACGCTCGAGATACTGAGTTAAAAACTTCTCTCTGGCTTGAACTGCTGAGGTAGCACATCTAGAAACATTTCAATTGAGAGAGATGTTCGAACTGTATTTCAATTCAGCAATAGGAAGTCTGACTTTGCTCTGTGCTGCGTCGCCTGTGTCGCCTGCGTCACATGCGTCGCCTGCGTCGCCTGTGTCGCCTGCGTCTCAATTTGCTCTTAGGCTAAAGTAAATGTAAATCCTTTCCTTCACGGGAACGGTTAATTCTCTTTCGTTAAGCCCAAATAGCATTTACCCAAGTTGAAGGCAATATATCTATGAACTTTGATGGCGAAATTCAAAACTTCGCAAATTTCCTTAACTCATGTACCTGGTCCTTCGGCACTTGATCAAGGGTTATCACACTGGGCAGTTTCCACGGGCTTCACCAGCACCGACAGTCGAGAGTTCGTTCGAGTGAAAAACGACTTCGGTTACGATATTTGAATTTTCAAATCTCCAAATATCCAATTACCTTTCCGTCATATAGAGCAAAGGTGAATAATGACCTCAGAGATCGCAAACCTTTACGAATATGAGACATACTTTTGAATTGTATTTAGAAAGCAAATAGGAACACAGAAGGAAATAATAACAACTATCAGGAAAAGACAGTTACACTTTGTAGGACATGTCATGAGAAAACAACAATTACCATATACGTGCCTAACGAGAAAAATAGAAGGAAAGAGGGCAAGAGGAAGACCACGCAGAAAATATGTTGACGGGCTAAGGACGTCTGTAGGAGAAGAAACAACAAATGCCATCTTGTTAAGAAGAGCCATGTGCAGACAGGAATGGAGATCCTTGGTGGCTAACGTCCAAGTGGATACGGCGCCCCGGTAAGGTAAGGTAAGATTTCTGTATGCGAACTCATACTCTAGTTATTCATATGGAGGTTGGAGGTAGGATGTTGAAGGAAAATTAACCCAGTGTGATAGCCCCTACACTCGTCGGTTCAAGTGATTGGGATTCATACTAATATCACAACAAAGTTATGTCGTAGCACATTGGTAAAATAATACTGATAACACACTTTCGGGAGAAGAATAAGCGAAAGTATAAAGATCTGTATATTTCGATCACTAACGGTGATCCTCTTCAGCAGATGTAAAAGTTCGCATATTTCACATCTGCTGAAGAGGATCACAGTTAGTGATCGAAATATACAGTTCTTTATACTTTCGCTTATTCTTCTCCGAAAGTGGGTTATCAGTGTTATCATACTAATATGTTCTTATGCACCAACCCAACACATGATGGGAAACGATGCCGAGGTAAATAATTTAACAGGTATAAAGTGCGCAAGATGATCTTGATGAAATATTTATATGTTGAAAGACAATATCTAATGCATAAGCGTTCTCTGATTTCAGAACCTTTCCGTGGATCTTGAGACGAAGGTAACAGTGCCTTTGGACACACGTAAGAAAATAATGAATAAATAAAATAATAATAAAATAAATAAAAAATAGATAAATAAAAGAAGAAGAGAGAGAAAGAGAGAAAAGGTTAAATGCTTGAGGACCTCACCTTATCTTCCTCGCTTCTCTCGTCTCAAAACAAAACACCTTGAATAAACGGAGCGGCGGGTCATTTGTAAGAGGAGAAGAGAGTGAGAGAGGGAGTGAGAGAGAAGGAGAGGGGGAAAGAGGGAGGGTAGGAAGGAAGAAGGTAGGGAAGGAGTGAAGGAGGAAGGGAGTGAAGAGGAAGAAGGAAACGAGGAAAGGAGGTAGGGAGTGAAGAGGGAGGGAGAGTGGGAAGGAAGGAAGGAGGGAGACGGAGGAAGAGAAGGAAAGAGAGCAGGAGGGAGGGAGGGAAGGAAGGAGGGAGGGAGGGAAGGAAAGGAGGGAGAGAGTGAGGGAAGAGGGAGAGAGGACTGGAAGGAAGTGAGAGAAGGAGGGAGAGAGGGGAGAGGGAAGGAAGGAGGGGAAAGGGAGGGAGAGAGAGAAGGAGAGAGGGAGAGAGGGAAGTAGGGAAGGAGAGAGGGAAGGAGAGAGGAAGGGAGGGAGAGAAGGAGGGAGGAAGGAAGGGAAGGAGGGAGAGAGGCAGAGAGGGAGATAGTGAAGGAAGAGGGAAGGCAAATGGGGAGGAAGGAGGAAGGGAGGGAGGTAATGAGGGAAGAGGGAGGGAGAGTGGGAAGGAAAGAGGGAGGGAGACAGGGAGGGGGAAGGAATAAAGGAAGAGAGAGAGAAGAGGGAGGGAGGAAAGGAGGAGGGAGGGAGAAAAGGAGGAGGAGGGAGGGGGAAGGAAAGAAGAAAGGAGGGAGGGAGATAGTGAGGGAAGAGTGAGAAAGGGGAAGGAAGGAGAGAAGGAGAGAAGGAAGGAGGGAGGGAAAGAAGGAGAGTGGGAGGGAAGGAGGAAGGAAGGAAAGGAAGGATGGATAGAGAGAGATTGAGGACAGAGGGAGGGAGGGAGGGAGGGAGGGAAGGAGGAAGGGAGAGAAGAAAAGAGAGAGGGAAAGAAGGAGAGTGGGAGGGAGGGAGGGAGGGAGGAAGGGAGGGAGGGAGGGAGGGAGGAAGGGAGGAAGGAAAGGAAGGACGGATAAAAGAGAGTGATAACAGAGAGAGGGAGTGAGTGAGGGAGGAAGAAGGGAATGAGGGATCCGGCCAGGAAAGGTTGTGAGTGAGAGAGAACAGAGAGAGCACAACACTGAGATAGTCTACGGTATGAAGTATTCACTAAAGCAATGGTCCCCAAACGGGGGGGGGGGGGGGGTAAATTACCTCCTGGGGGTAATTTACCCAATTTTCGGGGGGTATGGAGGGGTGACAAAAAATAAATAAAAAATAAAATAAATAAATAAAGAAGCCAAGCCCCCCACAACTAGCTTCAAGCATGTAATTCCATACATCACACTCTCTACATCTATGGTAGTAGTCATTAAAGATGCACAGTGTTCAAATACAATAAATAAACGAAAATTTCTCTAGTGTTTTAATTTAGCCATGTATGTATCAATGTTGAATGTGGCATGGTAAAATGGGTAACAAACTGAAGAAGTTTAGGAGTCACGACACTGGAGAGTCTACTACACTGTATTTCTAGTACCAACGCCTGTCAGTTTCCGGTCTTCGTACCAATACACGGAGAAAGTCAAGACGAATATTTATTCTGGCTCCGTCGACCTGTTGTTCCTCTCTTCTCGCGTAAATCGACGTTTACCTGGAACCATGGAAAAATAGAATTAACTCCCCTCCCGTGGTGGCCAGATATGCATTACATGATCATTTTTCTTTTTTTAACAAATATCTCAATAAATAGTTTATATGTTCATTACTCTTGTTTAAGGATTGTCTTAGGTATGTCATGTCTTTGCTTATATCTTTGTGGGTACATAAACTACTTGGATGACCCGTCATCCAAGATGAGCTAAGATGAGGGGGGGGGAAGGGGTGGTGGATGGGGGTGAAATGGATCAGAGTGGGTACTTGCGATATGACTTGGCTATCTCCCCTGTAAGGTGGAAAAAACACATTGGTATACAGATAGATAGGTGTACACATCGGTCTTAAATAATTTTGAAAATCATTTTGAAAATAATGAGATGGTGTTTGTGTTCTTCTGGGTGCTTTTGGAGTACTTGTTCCGTGTGAATGGCCCTCAAGTTGTCCAACATTCAATAATGTGAATAGAACGTTCATTTACTCTTGCAAACACTTGTAGGTCAAGAAGGCTCTCTTATTTAATGGCTGTGGACTTTTGTAAGAAAGATGCTCAAGACAAAACAAGGAAAGCAGAAGAAAAATGAATCATTAAGAAATCTTTTGGAAATCATAAACTCTGCGATATATTTTTGCACTTGTGCTGTTAGGAGGCTCGTGGCTGAGCGCATTAGGGCGTCATTATTTGCGGCAAAGGTCGCGAGGATGGCGGTTCAAGCCCTGCCACCGGCGAAGTTGAACCGAGGGAATGGTTCATTAAATTCAACGCTACAAAGTTCTCTGTGAGGGGCGCCGTGCTAGCCTTCCGATAGGGGGGGAGTTTGTGATATGAAAAACATATCACATATCACTGTTAGGACAGGTAACAGTCACTACTGGGAATTGAAGCGCAGGATTCGAACCCACAATTAAGGCAGGGTGGTGAGGTAAACAGAGAGAAATAATTTTAGGATTTTATTCTCTTACGGCTTCACCAGGGATTCTTCAGGACTACTCTGAAGGAGTCCAGTTCACAATAGCGGTTTCAACCGCCACGGTTTAATTACAATGTAAGTCAAGGGAGGCGTTCACACACAACCGCGCAGATTTTCTTTGACTATGTGGTACAGCCACGGTTTCCACGCGGTTCAAACCTATTTTCTCTATGTTTATCTCATTACCCTAATACGTCATTGGCCTAGGGGCAGCGTTTCCCAACCTGGGGGTGCTGAAATCAATCATAGGGGGTGCTGGGAACTGAAGCACACAAAAATCACATTGATATATGTACCACTGATTGCCCAGTTGTGCATATTTGACTCTTTTCATGCTATTTTATTTTTCTAGGATGTTCTTGTTTCTTCTACAAACAATATTGTCAATTTGTTTCAGTTCTAAGGAATCAAGAAAATAAATCCTCAAGCAGTACACTTCACTTTCTTTTATCCTTCTAATAAGATAGGGGTGCTGGACTGCTTAGACGTGACAACAGGGGGCTATGGTCGGAAAAGATTGGGAAACGCTGGGGTAGTGCTTAAGTCATTAACTGGATTTCAACTGGCCACACACAAGTCATCTCCCATAAGCTTTGAAACATCAAGAAGTGAACTAGACATTTCTCTCTAGCATGCTACTTGCTTTTTTGCTATTTCGTTCGAGTGGAAACGACTTCGGTTACGATATTTTGTTTTTCAAAATTTCCAAAATGTCAAATTACTCTTGCGTCATCGCGTGAGAATCTGAATGACGAGACTGAGAGAAGTTAAACCTAGAAGACGATAGTTAGACGCATCATTGATATGTTACGGAAGTCTAGAATATTGTAACCGAAGTCGTTTATTCTCAAACGAAGTAGCAAAAGCAAGCAGCATGCTTAGTGTGCCGCCACATTCAGTATAAAATAATGTGCAAGGCAATTCTACACGCGAGTTCGAATGCAGAAGTGGATGAGGGAGAGAGGAAGAAAAATGGGAGAAGGTATTTGGCAAGTTTGGGATTAAAGAAAAAGAATAATGATAATAACAAAAACAACAAATAATAATAATAATAATAATAACAATGATAAAAACAAGAATAATAATAACAAATAAAATAATAACAATATTAATAATAATAATAATAATAATAATATATTAATAATAATAATAATAATAATAATAATAATGATAATAATAATAATAATAATTCTATACACGGGGAAGAGTAAAGGGAGTTCTACAGTCTTCTTTTAGCTTTGTCATTGCTTCTAAAGACTAAGCCTGAGTGTTTTAAGTGTGGCAGCAGTGAAGTACTCGTATATGGACAAATAACGTCATATAAGAATGGAGTAAACTGTAATAGACCACAAGGCCTATACTAAGCAGTCTCATGTCCCTTACCACCTGTCATCCCTCCCCATCAAGTTATCTCATCTTCTCTTAAAACAACTAATTGTTCCAGCGCTCACAACATGGTTACTAAGTTCGAAAGATTAGTTACGAGTATCTTATACTGAGACCTTTATGAAAAAAAGTATCTTATACTGAGACCTTTATGAAAAAAAAAAAAATGAGAGTTCTCGTTCTCTAGTCGGGAAAGGTACAAATTTCTTTGGACCCATGCAGAGCCATCGACAGATGAATCTCCATCTCCGAGTGAGAAGTGGAACGACCTATTGCAGGTGTGATAGTGCGTGCAAGACAGGTGTAAAATGGAATATGGGCCCCCTGAAATTGGACCCGGGGTCTATTTTCTATAGCTGAAAATGGATCCGGGGTCTATTTTCTATAGCTGAAATTGGACCCGGGGTCTACTTTCTATAGCTGAAAATTGACCCGGGGTCTATTTTCTATAGCTGAAATTGGACCCGGGGTCTATTTTCTATAGTTGAAAATGGACCCGGGGTCTATTTTTTATAGCTGAAAATGGACCCGGGGTCTATTTTCTATATCTGAAAATGGACCCGGGGTCTATTTTCTATAGCTGCAAATGGATCCGGGGTCCATTTTCTATAGCTGCAAATGGACCCGGGGTCCATTTTCTATAGCTGTAAAATGGACCCGGGGTCTTTTTTCTATAGCTGAAAATGGACCCGGGGTCTATTCTCTATAGCTGAAATTGGACCCGGGGTGTATTTTCTATAGATGAAAATGGACCCCCCAACTAAAATATGCTATATATCATTAAATTAGGTTAGGTTAAGTTAGGTGAGAATAGGTTTGGTTTGGTCAGGTTGTTAGATATCTTGATAAACAATATTCATTAATCAATGCTGATGTGTGACCTGTTTATAAGCAGAAAAAATTCTAGTATTTTGAGTGGGGGTCTATTTTCCATAGGGAGGACCATTTTCTATACCACATAGGAAAGAGGTGACCAAATAAACATAAAACAGAGACAACAGAGAATCAGATTTATGCTGTGCAATGAACAGAAGATAGGGATGACAGGTGGTAAGGGACATGGAACTGCCTAGTGTAGGCCTTATGGTCTCTTGCAGCCTCCTTCATTTGTATTTACATTCATTAATACCTGAGGTTCTATTTCCATCCCCCATTTGATCCTTCTCTTACGGGTCCTTAAAAGAATTAGATAACTTTATGGATAAATGTGACAAAGGAGCATGGAACTGCCTAGTGTTGGCCTTATGGTCTCTTCCAGTCTCCATTCCTATGTTGTGATTACTCACTCTTGTTTCAGGTCTCCTTGCCATCCCAGTTACACACTCGTTCACTATATCTATTCAACTCTGGGTCCTCTCAAATTATCATAAAAATAGTTCTATATGTAAGCACTGAGCAATGATGAAGACGAAATTCAAAGATTTCATTACATATAAGAAAAAACTCTTTACCTCTGTGTCCTCTCAAAACCTCATAGAAAAAGAGTTCGATATACGCCGAACAATGATGTACACAGAATATAAATACTTCATTACATAAAGAAACGTGACTGTAAATAGTGGACTCAAGCCCCTAATACTGCAGACTCCAAGAGAAAAATGCAGACAATAGACGTATTATTACATACTCAGGGGTTGTGTGTGGGGGGGAGGGGGATAAAAGAGAAAATGGTGGAAGGGTTAAGGGGGGACTGTGATACAAAGTGGCATGGTAGAGCATTCCACCCCATTTTCTAATTCCCCCATTTTCCATCTCCGGACCAGTTTCGAAAAGTTATTAAAGGATAAAAATGGTCGAAATATGAAAACTAAAAAGAATGTATTTTTAATAGTGTAATACTTAAATTTGATACTTGTGGTATATACTCACACACACACACACACACACACACACACACACACACACGTATATATTTTAACAACCACAATGCACTTTAATTCTAAGCCATCAACATCGGGAGACCCAATGGAGGCCACAACCAGAAATTGAAATGTGGTACAGCCGAGGACTCGAACTCAGCTATCACATGACAAGTGCGCATTGACTTACCAACTACACTATCAAGAGAGATATAAGTCAAGCGCAATATTCCTTATATGTATTTGTATGCTCGAGTACATACACATACATGAAATTTTGCGTTCAACCCATCTCCACTATGATAGTACAATTGGAAGTATACAAACGCGGGAAAGTTATATATATATATATATATATATATAAATTAGCTGCACCGCAACAAGTCGAACCTCTGCCTTAACGACTGCCTATTATGAAGCACAGACGATAGCCATTCCTACAAAAGGAATGACCTGGATTACGACCTGGTAGTTCCCCGAGGACACTAGGCTTAGCTCAGTCTCTATTCTAATTTCACCGAGTCACAATGACACACAGCATATATATATATACATATATATATATATATATACATATATATATATATATATATGTATATATACATATATATATATATATATATATATTTATATATACATATATATATATATATATACATATATATATATATATATATATGCTATGACAGTCTCTGTAACTAAACTGCCTCTTGTTAATTCCTTCCACACACGTATCAAAACAATATCATGTGAAGTTTACTAAAAAGTCTACTGACTAGCTCTGCAGCATTTTCTTATGATGGCCAGATCGCCAGTTAGTGGTTCTCAACCTCTTTCAATCCATCCCCCTCCACCCACCTTCATGACTTTTCAACATTCATGTGGCTCACCCTAACTTTTCTCACAAATACCACCCCACCAATGTAGGTAAGAAAAAAAAATATATATATATATATATATATATATATATATATATATATATATATATATACATATATACATATATATATATATATATATATATATATGAAATAAAAAAGTAAATAAGATAAAAAAAATAGAATAACAAAATAATTAATCAATAATAATAACTGGCAATCATAATGATCTTATATTTCATATTTTTGTGTTACGTTTAATTTACATCACAAGTACACCTTATATAGAAATATATAATTTGGAACCGTGGGTCATGGCCCCCCATCCCCCAAATTCTTCTCATGGATCGCTTGGGGGTCCTCATGACTCCCTGGTTGAGAACCACTGGTACTTGTAACACAATACTTCACCTAGGACAGGGGTGGGCAAGCTTTTTAAGTGTGGGTGCCAACATCAGCCACATCTTTGATACAAAATGTTCACGCGTGCCAAGGGAGTGAGATGATAGGCCTACGAACGAGTATGGGTCCCCTCCTCCACCCTTTACCTTCCATAAAGGCCCCAATCCACTGCCTACCACAGCATGTGGTTACCAATGGCCATAAAATGAAGTTGGAGATTTATTAGTTTATCATTTTTAAGGTGAGCTCTAGGTTTCGCGTGCTTGGAAAAAAGCCGTTAATGTGCCAGGTTCTTGCACACGTGCCAAGGGTTGCCCACCCTTGACCTATGCAGAATATTACAGCGCTTGAGAAGATATTGCAACATCATTATTGTCGCTGCAACCCTACATTACTGTAGTCTGTCAGAGTCGCTTGAAATTAGCTATAGAACTGGTAGTGTGGTGTACATGTGCCCCACAAGTATGCTTGTAGGTACAAATTGATGCATGATAGAGTTGTGTGCCAGTCTGACCTGACTCAACGCTCGAAGGCTGGGATGGGTTACCCCAATAAGGTCGCGTCTGGTAAAAGCGTCAGATCGGGCCTGGGTATATATACCGCCTGCCCTATGTGGGCAGGCTATGAAGTCTGTCATTCAGTCAGTCAGGTTCATATCCAGACAATCCAGTCATTCTCTCCTCTGTATTGTAGCGCGTCGCTAGGCCTTCGCGGTCGGTCCTCCCCCACGTGGGGACCACGCCACGTCATTCCTTAGGCCGACGCACACGTATCCACCAGAATAGAGCGCATAAGCCAAACCAAGTATCAATCTCATCCTACGTCACCTAGTCTAGTAACATACCCCCTTATGTTACAGTAGGATACCGATACTCTCAGCTATATTTCACTAAACGGGATATCACACTGGGCTATTTTTCCTCCAAGTTCCGATTAATCGGCGGTACCACCCACCTCCAGAAAATCGCATTAGCAAACTATTTTGTTTTCTTAATCTACATAGAATGTAATTTGGTATGCTGGAGGGATACTTATTTTCCTCCAGCATATCAAATCCTTCCCGAAAGCTGTGGACTGCAAATCTGCTCCAACAGTCGGAGGAAAAATAGCCCAGTGTGATAACCCTTAAGCTCTTACGTCTCAGGTCTCCCAAATGATTACAAAGGAGGACCATGCCGACAGGAGACCTTTTGGTCCATAACTAGGTCGGATGCGAAAAAATCATAATTAAATAAAATAAAAATTATAATAACATAAATAAATGCATAGGTAGAGTTAAATAATAAACAAACAGGAAAATAGTAAAAAATAAAATGAAAGATAAATAATAAATTAAAATCAAGCATATAATGATAAACAAATAATAACAAACAAATAAACAAATATTACGACATAAATGGCAGACATTACAGCATCTTACTTAGGTGTTTATCTAAACGAATTTTAAAGCTTCGAACTCCCTTCCATATCCTCCTCATCTCATTGTTTCCTTTCCCTAGTTCCTTGTCTTCTTCCACCAATCCTAACATTGAAGCATCCAGTGTCCCACCCTCCATCAAATTATCGAGTTTAAGAAAAGGCATAATCGAGAACTGGTTTACCAACAGAGTGTTTGACTAATGGAATTGACTTTGTTAAACCATGTCGTGAGCTCTGAAACAATTGGTTGATTTAATAAAAGATGAGGTAACTTTATGGATAGGAATAACAGGTGATTAGGGACATGGAACTGTCAAGTGTAGGCCTTATGGTCTCTTGCAGTCTCCTCTATTTTCATGTTATGTCTCGTTTCTTTCCCCCGTTGATTCTTCTGTCAGTTCAACCTCATAGATCCTAAAAGGATTAGATTATTTTATGGATAGGGATGACAGGTGGTAAAGGACACAGATATGCCTAGTGTAGGCCTTAAGGTCTCTTGCAGTCTCTTCCATTCTTATGTTCTTGGGTATTATTTCCTTTTCCCTGTTCCTTGTCTTTTCTCAACAAACATCCCTAACCTCCAATCTTCCTGTATTCCTCCTCACTTCGCCTCCTCGCTAATAACGGGTGTTAAAGAACTAGAACTGCCTGATGTAGGCCTTATAGTCTCTTGAAGCCTCCTCCATTATTATGTATTATTTCCTTTTCTCCGTTCATTGTCTTCTCCCAACAGCCCTAACCTCCAGCCTTCCACCTCACTTTACCTCCTTGCCAATGCTCTCTACGCCTTTTGGCTGCAGAGTCGAAACGAGCAGCGGATACTAATTGTAAACTTATTAGAAACTGTGATGTGCCGCTCGCCCGGGGAGCGTAGGCCGGGGGGGAGATTACGCCACGATATGAGATCAGGAATAGTCCTTGAGGAAGAGTCTGGGGGAGAGGGGAGGGGGAGGGGGGGAGATGTGGGTAGAGCTGTTGGCTATGGGGAGGATTTAATAACAGCATGACTCACTGAACAAGGAAGGAAAACTACGTCTCAGCTACCATAATTACATTAGCTGCATTAATTACAGCTATCATGACTGTTTGGACCAGAAGAACGTAAGAATGAAGGAGACTGCAAGAGACCGTAAGGCCTACAAGATACGTTTTATCATGACTGTTTGGACCAGAAGAACGTAAGAATGAAGGAGACTGCAAGAGACCGTAAGGCCTACAAGATACGTTTCCATATCCCTTACTGTCATCCCTTTTCATAGAGTTAGATGATCTTTTCTTATAACTGCCAATTGTTTCAGTACAAGATACATGGTTACTAAATATATTCCATTCGTTAACTACTCTGTTGATAAACCAATTCTTGCTTACTTCCTTCTTAAACCTAAAGAAATTAGATATGACAAGTAGAAGAGCAAAGACGAAGAAATATCAGAGAATGAAGAGAATGATGGGGTGGAGGAAGAGGAAAAGGAAAACAGACATAAGTACAAAAGGAAGAAGAGAAAATGACGACTTTTTTGGACTGTTATTCCTTTATTTATTTATTTATTGTTTCTATTTTTCTCTTTTTTAACTCTTATGCCAATTTCATCTTCTAATCCACTTCTGTATCACGGTGCCTTTTCCAGTTTTTGTGAAGTTTTGACAATTGGACTAAACAATTCTTTCACTGGGACTCGAACCCTTGACTTATCACAACGTCGTAGCGTCTTTGTCTTGAGATAAAATGGTCAACGGTTCGAGTCTTAGTGGTGGAGTTGTTTCATACCTTCCCAGTTTCCCTCACTCTCATTCAGGCTTTGTGTACCTTTTCCCGCCCAGTGGATACCGTGACGAACTCAAGACGAGGTGGTCATGAGTTCGATTCCCGGGACCCGCTGCGGGGTTCCTACGTTCGTTCCCGACAGCCCTGGCCAGGCGGGGAGGGAGGCGACTCAACATCGGCCTAAAAAAAAATCCAGCGGCTTGCTGCAACTGACAGGACTTTGGTCTACCAGGGGTTTCTCACTTCCCACTGCGTGGGAATGGGATGGTGGCTTCTGCCCTTTCCGTTCGAAGACCATTTTCTCACGGTCGGCCATCGCACGTTTCCAATACGTTTCCTTCCAGCGTCTACTGTCGTCGAACCTTCCAGAGCAGTTTCAAAGCCCATCTTCCCACTTCCACGACTTCTCTCCCACGCACGTTACACGACTCGTGGCGCAGTGGTAGAGTTCCCGGCTGCCACTACGGCAGTCCGGGTTCGAATCCCGCCCAGAGCTGAAATAATTTCAGTATCGCTGCGTTGTGGGTCGTTACTCCAACTCTCGTGGGAGGGGAGTTGGGTGTGTGTGGGCGTGTAAGGTCACAGCATTGCCCATAGATCGGTCATATATGAGCTCGGAGCTCTCGTCCGGGAGGGAAATAGCTGTCGATCACGAGTCCAACGAGTCATCGGGGCCTAGGGACGGGACCCCGGCTGGTACGTTGTTCCGGGGACTAAAAGCTCAAAGGGACCCATAGAAACCATGCAACATCCATCAACTTTGTCCTACACGAGCCCTATATACACTTCCATGCACATACACCACTTTTTTTTTCTTTTTTTTTTTAGTTCTGGTTGTATAGACTGGACATCAAATCCTTCAGTTTTGAAAAAAAAAGAAAAAAGGTCTTTGGCCGCCGCGGGGTCATCTTTCTCTTCGTCATTTGTTTTTCCTTTCTAGTGCCGTTTCTTCGGGGGAAGACATGAAATTTACTCAGAGAGGAAGAAGGATTAAGAAAACTGAGCGACGGAGACTGTAATGCAAATTTACACACACACACACACACACACACGCACACGCACACACATACACACACACGCACCCACACTAACACACACACACACACAGACCTGAAACGTGGAGGGGTCAGGCGACATGGGTGTTTAATCGAAGTTTATGAGCAATGAAGTATCGAACTAGAAGACAAACTCAGTAAAAAATAAATTAATAAATAAATAAAAAATAATAAATAAATAAATAAATGAAAAATAATAAATATGGAAAATATATAATAATAATAATAATGATAATAATAATAATAACAAAATAAGGAAAATAAATCAAATGAAGTAAATATAAATAAAAATAATGAATAAATAATGAAAAAATAGATTATAATAATAACAAAATAAGAAAAATAAAATAAAGTAAATAAAAATAAATAAAGATTAAAAATAAATAAATAAATGAATAAATATATAATAATAACAATAATAACAAAATAAGACAAATCAAATAAAGTAAATATAAATAGATAAATAACGAGTGCCTGAATAAACAGAATAATAAAAAATAATGCCTGAAAAACAAAAAATAAACAATCACTGATGTCGAAAAAATCGTAGAGAATCTAACTGCAGCAATATTTAATTCATGTGTCTGCCGAAATTAAAACAATTAATCAATCACTACCCCTGCAGCTGGGAAAATATAAATTGAACTCAATTTTATTTTTTTATTGAAAATAATAGCCTTGAGAGGTTAAGCAGAAATAACATAAATTTGAAGTTGTAAAGAGACCTGAGTATAGAAACGAAAAAAAGAAAAAAAAAAAAAAAATATATATATATATATATATATATATATATATATATATACATATATATATATATATATACACATATATATATATATATACAAAAAATAAATAGAAAGTAAAATAAAATAAAATAAACAAATAGATAAATACATAAATATAATATATATATATATTGCTGGACTCACAGTAAGTCACAAGATAAGAAGACAAGTCTTGGAAGAGAGAACGATAAAAAAAAACACAAGTGGAGGATAATGCGATAAGAGCATCGAACTAAAAAGGAAAAGCTGAAGTTGAACGATACACAACGATTCTCGAACGACCTCGTTTCCAAATTGTTTCGTCTTTAAGAGCTTTTCTCATGGTCAGAGTAGACACCATGTCTGGTTGGAACCTTTATTAAATGTACAACGTTTCGCTTGTTGAAGGTTCTACAAGAACACAGACGAGGAATACATATGGTTGGGAGGTTCTAGTCTGGTTGTGTGTGCTTGAAAAAGCTTTGGCAAGCGAAACGTTTTACGTTTAATAAAGGCTCCTTCTTCACTTGCTGTCTAGTCTGACCATTCTCTCGGCAATTGCTATTCTAAATCAGCCTTTCGCCCTCCTGTGAGCCGACTTTAGCAAACTTGCATCCACTATTTTCGTCTTTGTATTGGTCGAGTTCCCCTTAAACTCTCCAAGAGTAAATATGTTAATGATTATTGAAATCTTGTTCTTTTGATCTCTGCATCTTTCTAATCTACGATTAATCTTTAGTTAAACACTCTAAACCTAAGCACTGTAATTATTATTATATAGTTTTGCTTATCTGTAATTTCTAATCTATAGTAAATCTCGTCAATAAATGTTAATCTCTTCACAATTAGGAAAAAAAAACAATTCTATTTAAATTCGTTTTCAATACATAACTTTCCGATTTTTTTTTTAGAATATAATAATATTCACCGATTTAATCAAAAGATCATGAATGCTTTCATTGCCTTAATTAAATCGCAGCTGTGGGTCTGGAGAATAAAAAAAGGATTACATAAATGATTGGTTTTTAATTAAGCTAATGGGATAGTTCAACGCAATGCTTTATTTTTGATGACGAGAAAGAGCAATCAATGGAATTAAAAAGATGCAGTAGATTAATGTATATATGTAAGTCTGCGAAATTGGCATGGCGAAAGAACTTCAATTAATGAAATTAAGACAACTAATTACATTAATCCATAAACCTATCAATTCAAAAAGACACTCAAAAATATTCTGAAAAACGACTGACGAGATCTAAAACATTTTAATTCTTTTGTGATAGCTTGCAAAGGGTATTCCTAATGATAAATAAAATATTAACAAAATTATCATGAGCATTTGTGTCTAATTATGTTCATTCCGATAAAGGTTCAATTAATTATTGAGAAAAGGGAATAATATAGATGCTTGTGTGGTAAGTCTGTCATCTGAGGAACACGGCAATATACATACATATGCACCACACAGAAATGCACATGTGTCTGAACACACACACATAAACGCAGAAGCGCACACAGGCATATACTCATAAACAAGCACATACATACACACAAAAACACACTCACACACATGTTCGCATACATAAGCAAATGTATATGTATGCACACACATTCAAACTTACACACACACACATATATAAACACAGAAACGCACACACGCATGTATCCATATATAAGTGCATACATACACACAAAAATACACTCACGCATACACACGCGTGTACGCATACATAAACAGATACATATATACACACGCACTCAAACTTACACACACACACATATAAACATAGAAACGCACAATGCATGTACCCATACACAAGCACATACATACACACAAAAACACTCATACACAAATACACACCCACACACACACACGCACTCAAACTTACACACACACACTCATACACAAGCAGATACAAATAAATACTGTCGCGCACACCCTCACATGCACACACACATATATACACACACAAAAACAGATACAGACATATATACACACACAAACTCATACACAAACAAGACATTTAAAGACACACATACACAAAAACAGATACAGACACAGATATATACATACTTATACACAAAAGATACACACACACTAATACACAAAAAACAGATACAGACACAGATAAACTCTCTCTCTCTCTCTCTCTCTCTCTCTCTCACACACACACACACACACTAATACACACAAAAAAGGTAGACATAGATAAACATACTCACACACACACACACACACTAATACACACAAAAAACAGATAGACACAGATAAACATACACAAACACACACACACACACGTCCATTCATTATTTCGATCTGGAACGAAACGTGTTAACGGTCTGCAACCTGCGTCATCAGCAATCCAGCTTCCAGAACCCTTGGACCATAAGAGAGTCCGGCAGAAACCGCATCGCCGGCTACCTGAGGAACAATGAGGACATCAGGCGTGCAGGGGAGACAAATAGTGTGAGAGACAGGCGGAAGAAGAAGACCAAAAAAGGAAATGTATAGTAAAGTAGGGTACGGAGAACAACGAAGAAACATACACTACTCGATTACAGAAGTCAAAATATAAAAACAGTTTAGGATTTAGAAGAATGGAGAAAGTTTCGTTCCAAACCGTGTATGTGTGTGTGATTCACCATGGTCTTGAATCACGTGTTGGACTCGTGATCGACAGCTATTTCCCTCACGGAAGAGAGCTCAGAGCTCATTTATGACAGATCTATGGGTAATGCTGTGACATTACACGCACGCACACACACACACACACACACACACACACACACACACACACACACAACTCCCCGACTACGAGAGTTGGAGTAACGACCCGCAGCGATACTGAAATTATTGTGTGTGTGTGTGTGTGTGTGTGTGTGTGTGTGTGTGTGTGTGTGTGTGTGTGTGTGTGTGTGTGTGTGTGTGTGTGTGTGTGCATGTGTGTGTGTGTACGCGGGAGCATGTATGCGCAAAATTGCCGCGAAGAGATACCAGATATACAACCACGGCATTAGAATCTGTTAAGAAATATGTGACACTGAGACTGCAGAACCTACAACCACGATATTCCTGAGGCGCGAACGAGCTTTCGAAAACTGACGACACCCGGAAACGAAGTCTCGGGAGATGTAACCCAACACTGCATCCTGCAGCACTTTTAAGTTAAATAAATTCCTTTTAGTAACCTACTGGCAGTTGTCTACAGAGAGATAGCTGGCAATTCTCAATGGATTTACACAAAACGGCCACCGACAACGGGAAACAGTCAAGATGGCTCATGGCAAGAATTGTTGAAGAACTCTGGCCTGAAGGACGTGAGTCGGTTCTTAGGTTTAAGGACATAAAAATTGAGGAGAGTGCAAGAGACCGTAAGGCCTACACCAGGCAGTTCCATGTCCCTTTCCACCTGTCATCCCTATCCATAAAGTTATCTCATCTTCTCTTAAAACAT
The DNA here is from genome assembly GCF_046742065.1 of Oratosquilla oratoria. Lineage (NCBI taxonomy): Eukaryota > Metazoa > Arthropoda > Malacostraca > Stomatopoda > Squillidae > Oratosquilla > Oratosquilla oratoria. Next base: position 33,825,469 of record NC_134784.1, read on the forward strand.
ACAATTGTTACTAGATGGTTAATAACATGGAAACTTATTTACGAACAGAGTGGTTAACGAATGGAATAGACTTAGTAACCACGTAGTGAGCGCTGAAAAAATGGGTTGTTTTAGAAGATAAATTTATGAATAAGGTTGACTAGTAGTAAGGAACAAGGAACTGCCTAGTGTAGGCCTTATGGTCTCTTGCAGTCTTCTCCATCCTTACGTTTTCTGCTTTCTCTCTCTCTTTCTCTCTTAGTAAGCATGTAGTGAGCGCTGAAAAAATGGGTTGTTTTAGAAGATAACTTTATGAATAAGGTTGACTAGTAGTAAGAGACAAGGAACTGCCTAGTGTAGGCCTTATGGTCTTTTGCAGTCTTCTCCAACCTTACGTTTTCTGTTTTCTCTCTGGTTTATCAACATAGTCATTAAATAATGAAGTAGACTTAGTAACCACGCTGAAACAATTGGTTGTTTTAAGAGAAAGAGATGAAATAACTTTATGGATAAGGTTGACTAGTAGTAAGGGACAAGGAACTGCCTAGTGTAGGCCTTATGATCTCTTGCAGTCTTCTCCATTCTTATGCTCTTCTGTGACACCGTGACTCCTAACTCTTTAAACACGATGGCAAACGTTATACATTTTCATCCCGACTTATATCATTCGATTTTATTTACCTGTGTGTGTGTGTGTGTGTGTGTGTGTGTGTGTGTGTGTGTGTGTGTGTGTGTATGTGTGTGTTTTTGTCTGTGTGTGTGTATGTGATTCACCATAGTCTTGGATCACGTGTTGGACTCGTAATCGACAGTTATTAATCTCTCTGAAGAGAGCTCAGAGCTCGTATGACCGATCTATGGCTAATAATGTGACCTTACATGCACTCAACTCCCCGCTCACGAGAGTTGAAATAACAACCCGCAGCGCAGCGATACTGAAATTATTTCAGCCCTGGGCGGGATTCGATCCCTGACCGCCGTAGTGGCAGGCGAGAATCTAACCACCGCGCCACGAGGTTGTGTAGAACTAACCACCGCGCCACGTTTTGTGTGAGCGTGTGTGTGTGTGTGTGTGTGTGTGTGTGTGTGTGTGTGTGCGTCTTTTTTTGTGTGTGTATGTGTGTGTGTGTGTATGTGTGTGTGGTTGTGTGTGTGTGTGTGTGTGTGTGTGTGTGTGTGTGTGTGTGTGTGTGTGTGTGTGTGTGTGTGTGTGTGTGTGTGTCTTCTTTGTGTGTGTGTGTGTCTTCTTTGTGTGTGTGTATGTGTGTGTGTGTGTAAGTGTGTGTGTGTCTTTTTTGTGTGTGTGTGTGTATGTGTGTGTGTGTATGTGTGTGTGTGTGTGTGTGTATGTGTGTGTGTGTGTGTGTGTATGTGTGTGTGTGCGTGCATGTGTGTGCGTGCGTGTGTGTGTGTGTGTGTGTGTGTGTGTGTGTGTGTGTGTGTGTGTGTGTGTGTGTGTGTGTGTGTGTGTGTGTGTGTGTGTGTGTGTGTGTGTGTGTGTGTGTGTGTGTGTGTGTTTTAGGACCCCAACTTGAATAGCCTATGACTTTGGTTGAAAATTAATATCCATGTGAACAAGGTGCTTAAACACGGCAAAGGAAACAGTAGATTGAGTGTAGACTTTTCCATCGCATTTTCTGTTTTCCAAATGTTTCTCATGAATTTGTAGCAATATCTTCCCTTTCCACCGACTCTTTGTTATTGTCACATTTCATATTTCCTTCGACTTCCTACGTATTTCTTTCCTTCCTCTCTTTCTCTTCTTCTCTTTTCTTCTACTCAATTCCATTGCTTTCCACCCTTTGTAATATTTTTTTTTTTATTTCCTGTTCTTCGTTTCATTGTACTTAATTCCACTGTTTTTCACCATTCGCAATCGGTTTTTTTTTATTATCATTTCCTCTTCTTAGTTTCTGTATACTTCTAAAAACATATCCCGATTTTTTCACTTTGGTAAAATGCTTCCACTCAGTAATGTGTTTCTATTTCCTCCTACGAAATTTCTATGTCACATAATCACATCCCCTTCTTTCATATTCACTTCGTATTTTGCTGCACTATTTCTTCGTCACGACAGAACTACTACCTCCTCTCTCTCTCTCTCTAACACAAACACACACTCACACTTACTATATTTCGAACACACACAAACGCACGCACACACACACACACACACACACACACACACACACACACACACACACACACATTCACTCACTTTCTCACTCTCTCACACACAAACACACTAATTTTCTCTCTCACACACACACTCATTTTCTCTCTCTCTCTCACACACGCACGCGCACACACACACAAACACACACACACACACAAACGCGTACTTTTTTCACCCTTCTCTTTTGCGGACTTTCCCATTAGAAGTTAAACCTCCCTTTTTCGTCCTCCATTCCACCCATTGGGAAAGGTCGCCGAGTGTAGGGGCACCGTGCGGTCGGTGGGATCGATAGATTTATGGGTGACGATGTGGGTGAGGGGAAGAGGGGGATGAGGGGAAGAGTGGGGTGAGGGTAAGAGGGGGGTGAGAGGAAGAGGTGGTGAGGGGAGGAGGGGGTGAGGGGAAGAGTGGGGTGAGGGCAAGAGGGGGTGAGGGCAAGAGGGGATGAGGGGAAGAGGGGGAAGAGTGGGGTGAGGGAAAGAGGAGGATGAGGGCAAGAGTGGGATGAGGGCAAGAGGTGGGTGAGGACACGAGGTGAGTGAGGGGAAGAGGGGGTGAGAGGAAGAGGGGGGTGAGGGGAAGAGGGGGTGAAGGGAAGAGGGGGTGAGGGGAAGAGGGGGTGAGGGAAAGAGGGTGAGAGGGGAGGAGGGGGAGAGGGGAAGAGGGTGAGAGGAGTAAGAGGAAGAAGGGTGAGGGGAAGAGGGGGTAAGGGGAAGAGGGGATGAGGGGAAGAAAGGGGTAAGGGGAAGAGGGGGTGAGGGGAAGAGGGGGGTGAGGGGAAGAGGGGGTAAGGGGAAGAGGGGAAGAGGGGAAGAGGGGGTGAGGGGAAGAGTGGGGTGAGGGGAAGAGGGGGTGAGGGGAAGAGTGGGTGATGGGAGGAAGGGGTGAGGGGGAAGGGGAGAGTGAGGGGGTGAGGGGGATAAGGGGAAAGGGGGTAAGGGGAGGAGGGGGTGAGGGGGAAGAGGGGTGAGGGGAGGAGGGGGTGAGGGGGAAGAGGAGAGTGAGGGGGTGAGGGGAAGAGGGGGAGGAGGGGAAGAGGGGGGTGAGGACTAGAGGGGGGTGAGGGGGTGAGGGGAAGAGGGGGTGAAGGGGAGAGGGGATGAGGGGGAAGAGAATGAGGGGATGAGGGGGAAGAGAGTGAGGGGGTGAGGGGAAGAGGGGGTGATTGAAAGAGGGCGAGAGGGGAGGAGGGGTGAGAGGGGAAGAGGACGAGAGGGGAGGGGTGACAGGGGAAGAGGGTGAGAGGGGAAGAGGGGTGAGGGGAAGAGGGGGTGAGCGGTAGAGTGGGGTGAGGGAAAGAGTGGGGTGAGGGGAAGAGTGGGGTGAGGGGAAGAGTGGGGTGAGGGGAAGAGGGGGGTGAGGGGAAGAGGGGGGTGAGGGGAAGAGGGGTGATGGGATGAAGGAGGGAGAGGAGAAGAGGGGGATGAGGGGAAGAGGGGAATGAGGGGAAGAGGAGGGTGAGGGAAAGAGTGGGCTGAGGGGAAGAGGGGAGTGAGGGGATAAAGGGGGCGTCTCTCCATCTGCATGGCGGAGGCTTTGTCGTCAGCGGGGACTTCTCCCAAGCGTCAGGTTGACCTGTCTCACGAAGATGACGATCGACTTCCGATATTCTCACGAAGAGGAGGAGGAGAAAACGAGGGAGCGGGGAATTTCTCTCGTTGGAATGTGTGTGTGTGTGTGTGTGTGTGTGTGTGTGTGTGTGTGTGTGTGTGTGTGTGTGTGTGTGTGTGTGTGTGTGTGTGTGTGTGTATGTATGTGTGTGTGTGTATGTGTGCGTGCGTGTGTGTGTGCGTGTGTGTGTGTGCGCGTGCGTGCGTGTGTGTGTGTGCGTGTGTGTGATTCACCATTGCATTACGTGCTGGACTCGTGATCGACAGCTATTTCCCTTCCGGAAGAGATCTCAGAGCTCGTGTATGAATGATCTATGGGTAATAATGTGACCTTTCACTCACACACACACACCCAACTCCCCGCCCACGAGAGCTGGAGTAACAACCCGCAGCGCAGCGATACT
>NC_134784.1:33834637-33872137 GCF_046742065.1 Oratosquilla oratoria
AATTGCAAACCATCTTCGACGTCATAGTTGAGTACAAGTTTTTTCAGTCTTTCCTTAACACGAATGTATTTTTTGTTTTCCCTTGAAACATCAGCTCCTGAAAATGCCTGTTCTATTAGAATTTCTGTGCTTGATTGCTCAATCCTGAGCTTTTGAATTAATTTTGATAAGTTAGGGTGATGAACATTTACTCTTCTACTGAAGGCGTGATGCCACCCTTCCAGCGAGTTGTTGGTTTTCGGCAGATCGTTCAGCGCTCTGTAGTGACACGACCATAACAAAATGTCGAATAAAGGTCGTCTACGTCTACCACGCTGCACGATTCCTAACCATGTACACTCAAAATAAGACAAGAAATTTTCCAAAATTTCATCAGTTTGTGCATCTAAAGAATTAATAAGTTGTTCAAACAAAAAAGGCACATCATCAGGTGGTACGAAAGCTAGTGCTTGCAGCTGTTTTACAATAAATGCATTTTCTCGGTCGTTGTACCACGATTGTAAACCCATAGTCTGTATCTTGCGCCACAAACACTGTCCAAAGTGAAAAAACAGCCATAAATAGAAACGTGAGGAAAATTGCGTTTAATGGAGTTCATAGCATAACGATTTCAAAAGTAGTTGTTTAGCATAACGATATCAGCAATAATTGGTTTAGAATAACAATCTTAACAATAAGTAGTTTAGTATAATGATTTTAAAAATAAGTAGTTTAGTATAGTATAGTAACCATGAATATTATGTTTTTAGCTTTGAATTTTTTCCTTTCCTGTCGGCCAATTGTCTGTCGGTCAATTGTCTTATCGACCAATTGTCCTGTCGGCGAATTGTCTGTCGGCTAACTGTCTGTCAGTCAATTGTCTGTCGGCTAATTGTCCGCACACGATATAATGTGCTATATGAGATACTGCTACCAAATAATCATTACTCTGCTGCGACATTGTGACAAGTTGATGAAGGTTTCGCTCTATGCTTCTTCAGAAGCATAGAGCGAAACCGGTTAGGAATAAACTTAAAAACTAGGGAATTAGACCCGTGACTTCTTTTTCCACATTTATCACTTTATTTTATTTTCACATAGCATCACAACCGTAGGGAATGAGCTGGCTAGGAATATGCTGTGGTAGTGACCTACACTGCCATCTAGTGCCATAACACACGTTTCGAAAATATTATATAGAGGTGATCAAATTTGCAGACACGAGGACGTACGAACGGAGTAACTTTTAAAATAGCAGCACAAGTCGGAGTAACTGTTAGAGCAAATTATATCAATTTTTAATTCTATTTTTGTATTTCTTATATAAAATTAAACTAACAGATATATATATATACATATATATACATATATATATATATATATATATATATATATATATATATATATATATATATATATACTTTTTTTTTAAACAGTAAAGGTTCTATAACAGAAATTAAGAGAAAGAAAAATGGGAGAAAATCGTCCGGGCGTATGTTCACTCGGTTGATTTTACCCGCTTATAAGTGCGAAAAATAGGCGGAATTACTCCCACTTCCCCGCAGCATTCTTTATAAAAAATAAATAAATAAATAAAAATAAAAAAACTCGCCGATTCTGATTTACGAAAAAAGTGCCGATTCTTCCCGGCACATCACTAAATTTTACTCTGGCGAGAACGTTGATGAAGGGCGTGTTTGCAACCTCAGTAGTCCTCAAAATATCCAACGTGCTGGTCTCGTATTCGCTTAGTTGTGGGTTCGAATCCCGCATGGAATGTTCAGTGAGATAGAAAAATGAACAAGATGGTTTTCATTCAACATAGTACACTGGTGGCGTAATCGAAAGCGTGCTTGTCTCGTATTCGCTTAGTTGTGGGTTCGAATCCCGCACACCTTTCTGATTCAAGCAGTGACTGTTTTTCACCTCCCCTTGTCACCACTGTCACTTAAATTTGACTTGTAATATCACTCGTCTCGAGGCCCCTTGCCTCTCGTTACGTGAGTTTCACTAATATTCAAGTTCCTCTTAAGCAGTAGGCCCAATGCCTTCTTTTTCCTGTAGTCTCACTATTTTCTAGGCCCCATGCCTATTCCTCTCGTCCTTTGGGTTAATAAAAGGGTGGTGAATTTTCTTTCTTCTTTCACTGTAATTTCACCTTCGGCTTACACTCGGGATCTCTTTTCTCTCGTCTCTACATCGTCTCCTGATCCTCTCTCCACACCCTCTCTATATCTTCTCTCCATATCTTCTGACGAGATCCCGTATCCTACGCTAAGCTATCTTCGTCTGACGTCACTAATTTTTCTAAACCAATCTCCAGTTACGTCTCAAATAAATGTCACTCCTTATGGGCGTGACTTTGAATTCATGCACCAATAGTTTTTTTCCTCCTTCTCCACCTTGCACCAATCCGGAAAGCTATTACAATGCCACTAGCGATATTGTTTATCTCAGCATTAGTCAAACGAAGGTAACCTGCGCTTACAGAGTTGATTACACATCGAATATAAAACAGTCACCACCATCGGTGTGTTTACATAGACAAAACGTCGCCCTCACCTAGACATAACATTGCTCTCGAGCAGGCGTCGAGTCTGAATTATTCTAATGCCCTAGCTCATTTCCATTCGTACACTACCGGCCTCTTACAGGGCTCGGCAGCTACCCTTGGTCGTCCCGACCAATTCTTATTTCCCTCTTACAGGGCTTGCTAATATATTTCTAGAATAAGCTAATCTACCCTTGCGTAATTGTTAATCTACCCTCCAAAATACATCATTCATGCAATAAATTGGGAATAATACATAAACATAATACCTATAAATGTGAATAACATGCATCTCAATATATATATAAGGTATTGAATTAAGCGGTTACATGGTTGATTTGCTTTGACAGAGCCAATCTCCGGAATACAACAAAGGCAATCAGTGCTGCCACTAACACTGAAAGTAAGGGTATGATAAGGAGTGGTAGCATAGGTAAATCATTTGAGGGAGATCTTGACAATGGTCTTCTCTTAATTTTCAAGGGAGGGGAGTTTTCAGGCAATGTGAAGTTGAAGGTTGAAATGTAGGTGTCCTCGGTTAAATGCATTGTATTAAGGGTATTAGAAATGGTGGAAATAGTGTCTGCATGCAATTCGCAGTTATCTTGAATAGAGACAAGACCTTCAACCAAATCCAATTTAGGACTCAACCCGGGACAATTTATTGATACCTTTGTCTTGTTAGGGAAAAACAGGTAATGAGATCCTTGTATGTTACAATGAGGGATCTGGTCTACCAAAATTCGTTGGTACTGACAATTGTTCATAACAGACATATTCCTAACCAGAGAGTTCATGCGAAGCCTCTCGAACTCAAAAGAGATCATGCTTTCTCTTAGATTGTCTACAGAAAGGATGTAATTGATTAGAAAATTCACTATGAGCACTAACTTTCAAATTTGAATGGTTTATCATCTTTTCAAAGATAATAGCAATTAATTTACCAAACACACTATTCTAGAGTTTGAGTGTCTCTTCTTGTTCAATATTCAATTTTTTTTTCCAACACACTTCATTTTCAAAGACAGTCTTATTACTTTAAAATGGTCACAATACTCATGTGTGTACTCAGATGAGAGGTCCTTAAGTCCTTAAGATTCCAAGTCTGACCACAGCAGATCCTAGGTTTTAGGTTTCCATGTATCTGCTTGACACCAAGTTCCAGTTGTTTAGGTCTCCCATCCCAAATACATACAAATGGTCAATACTATCTGTAAAATACATCAAGATTAATGTTCAACTCTTGAAAAATATCATTATAATATTCTCCATATTCTCCAGGGTTATCAATATTTATGCACAAAGTATTACTATAATCATCTTCATAGATCTGCAAGCTAATTTTCCTTATGTCATCTAAATGTCCTACCAATTCTTCTCTTGATTCTAAATGTTTAAGTTTAAACTTGTTTCCTCCTGCAGAATCAATTACCCTATATGGACCAGTGTACCTTGGTGAAAGTTTATTATTGGGTGAGGTTGCTTTGACCATTACTAATTCCCCAATTTTCAATTCTAGTTTACGAGCTATTTTGTGTTGTTGTTCCCTCATCTCTTGTGAATACACCTGCATATGTTTCCTAACTCTTTGGTGAATACTTTGAAGAGTATTTATCCTATTGGATATATAATCATCCATATTATATATGGGTTTTTGCTCTGCAGTCAACATTTCATATGGCAGAGTTTTGTCCTCCCCAAAAATTATAAAATGAGGTGTATCCCCAGTTGCTACATTAATTTGATTGTTCAGGGTACACTTAACACAAGGAATCCAAGTATCCCAAGTTACACTATGAGGACTTATTAGGGTTCTAAGACATATAATTATCTTTTTGTTTAACCTTTCTACTACTCCATTACTTTGGGGATGGTTAACGAGTATATTGACTTTCTTGATGTGGAACACATTACATAGATTTTCCAAGATTTTGTTATTAAATTCAGTCCCATTATCTGAAACTAGGATGTTAGGTGTAGTAAAATTACAGATTATCTGATCATAGATTACGGAAGCAATAGTTTCAGCTTTCTTATTGATTATGGGTTGTAATATACAAAATCTTGAAAAATAATCAATAGCAACAAATAGGTATTTAAAGCCGTTCTCGGTTAATGGTAATTCCAAAGTATCCATGTGAACTCTTTCCCAAGGTTTCTGTGGAATGGGATAAGTGAGTATAGGAGCAGGTTTTGGTGTATTTCCCTTCACCTTTACACATTTTACACATTTTTCTATATAATCATATATAGTTTTCTTCATACCTATCCAAAAGTACTTAAGTTGTGCCTGTCTATAAGTTTTATCCTTTCCAGGATGTGAACTACAATCACTATCATGAAGTAACTTCAATATCTCATTTACCAGAGTTTGTGGTATAACCAACTGATTTACTTGACCTCTAGAAATATCTTTCCCATTTACAAATGTTTTCCTATACAAAATTCCATTAATCAAATGAAATTCCTCTATCTTATACCCCTTTGGTAGCTTTGGAGGATCTCCTCTTGGGTTCATCAAATGCTTGATTATTGAATCACATGTCTCATCATCTCCCTGTTCTCTTATTAGCATTTCTTCATCTAAAGTTACTAATTCTTCTATACTACAAACAAAATTAATCAACCCAGTCCCAGTCATTGGTTGACTAATGTTTCTAGAAAGTGGATCTGCTACATTCCTTCTACCCGGAATATAATTAAATTGAACTTCATAGCACTGAAGTATCGCAAACCATCTAGCAAGTCTGCCTCTAAGATTCTTATGCTTAAATAAGTTCTGAATAGCTGTGTGATCAGTCCAAACTCTGATGGGATACCCTAGTATCATATCCCTAAAACTTTCTAAAGAATAAATTACTGCTAAAGTTTCTCTTTCAGTTATAGAATAGTTTCTCTCCGCACTATTACAAAGTCTGGATGTGTAAGCTATGGGTTTCAAAGTTCCATTTCTCTCTTGCATTAGTATGCCTCCTAACCCTATGTCAGACGCATCAGTACAAAGAATAAATTCTTTTTCATAGTCGGGAAAAATTAAAATAGGTGAACTTGTGAGTTTATCTTTCAACTTGTCAAAAGCTTGCTGTTGCGCAGGTCCCCATATGAACTTTGAGTCCTTTCTCAACAAAGAACTTAGTGGATTAGCAATGTCAGCATAACTTTGAATGAATTTTCTATAATATCCTGTTAATCCCAAAAAGCTCCTAACCTTGTCTACATTGGTCGGAACTGGAAAATTCTTGACAGCGTCAACCTTTGAATTTACTGTACTCAGTCCGTGTCTGTCTATCTTATGTCCTAAGTAAATGACACTGTCTTGCAAGAACTTACATTTTTCAAGTTTTACTTTTAACCCAGCTTCTCCTAGTCTTGAGAATATCAAATCTAATTTCTTAAAGTGCTCCACTGCAGTCTGAGAAACTATTAAAATGTCATCTAGAAATACACTGGCAGTGTTTCCTAACAATCCATCTAGAATAGTATTCATTAATCTCATGTAAGTTAATGGACTATTACATAACCCAAATGGCATTCTCTTGAACTCATAATGTCCTGTTGTAGTAGAAAATGCTGTGAACTCTCTTGAATCTTCATGCAATTCTATTTGCCAAAAAGCTGATTTGATATCTATAGTACTAAAATATCTATTCTCAGTTCCCAAACTTCTCAAAATGTCACCGATAATGGGTAATGGTAACCTGTCACGAATGGTGTGCTTATTCAGTTCCCTGTAATCAATAACTGGTCGCATAGTCCCATCAGACTTTGGTACTAGGATCAACGGAAAATTCCACTCACTTTTACTATGTTCAATAATATCCTGTGATAACATTTCAGTGATGAGTTTATCTACTACAGCTAATTTAGAGTGAGGAACTCTGTAGGCTGGTATGTAGATAGGTTGTGTTCCTGGTTTTAACTTAATGTGATGTTTTAAAACAGTTGTTTTGCCTAAGGCGTCCCCCGGCAAAGCAATTGCTTTTTTATGTTTCATAAGCAAAGCAAATAAAGCTTCATCCAACTCAGGGCAATTAGTTGATTGTAATAATTCTTTATATCTATTTCTTAAGTCTATGCCTTCTTGTACTGAACAAATTGATGAAGTTGGTAATTCTATCTCCTCACTATTCTCATTTAAAATCTTAATAGGTTTAGTACACACCTGAATACATCCTATTTGTGTACCTTTCTTTAAAACTATCTCTTTATTCATAGTATTAATTACTAATACTTCTACTCTGTTCTTATTTGTCTTATAAATCCCTGAGTCCCACTTCAATCCTTTAAGTTTAACTGATTCTGGGACTGTAATTACTTCAGAGTCTACATTGATTCCTTTCAAACACACTTCAACCTTATTAATTGACATGGGATGTAACAATGTCGACCTTGTTAATCCGCAATCTGCAATTCTCAAGGCATCTGTGGTTGATAATTTAGTAATCTCTGGGATTTCCTGAACTTCTGAGTTGGGTTCACAAATTGTTTTACTTTCTGTAGGGTTGGACCGCTCGGCCTCGCTATCTAGGATAGAAATGTTATCTAAGGATTCATTGATTCCTGTCACTGGTCTTAAGTCTGGTTGATTTAAGAATGGGATTAACTGTGACTTCACTAAAATTCCTAAGTCAGCAGGACAAATTACCATGTTTTCTTTTCTCATAGTTGCAAATCCTATCAATAAATCTCCTGGAAAAACAGACTCTTCTACCACTATCACTGGGATGTACAACTGTTCATTTGTATATAAGGCAACCTTTAGCTCAATCTTGCCTAATGTTTTTAACTGATTTCCAGTTACACCTTGCAATGTGTAACGGATTGGTTCCAACATTTTCACTCCTGGGTTCAACTGGTTTAAAACTTTACTAGTAATTACATTAACTACAGACCCTGTATCAATAAAAATTTGAATAGGCTTATTGAACACTTTACCCGCAATGAGAGGTCCTACAGAAGTTTTACCAACAGTAATTATCAGTTTGTCAGTTTCTTTCATCTCCCTTGCATTCCCATATTTAACACAATACCGCCTATCGGTATATATATGGGGAGGTCTGAAATGGTTTATTCTGTGTCTGGGGGTTTTCCTCTTAGCCCTGGGGGTACCCGAAAATTTCGGCATTCATGAGTTCTGTGTCCGATTTTATTATGGTAAATACAGAATGGAGGGTTCCTACATTGATACTCATTGTGACCTTCATATTTGCAATTTCTGCAAATAATCCCATAAATACATTCTTGTGCCTTGTGTCCCCATGCATTACGATTAAAACATAGGATTCTGGTATCCCTATCCCTAGATGGACTTCTAGCATGCCGCCTATGTCCTACTTCTGTTTTCTTAAACTCTCTAGAGTTCCTATATTGGCTTTGTTGATTTATAGGCATTACATATGGGTTTATTGTTCTGGTCTCACTGTATCCTTGAAGAAGATAATCTACTTCTCCTAAACAGATGTTTGATTTTAAATCTTTGTACAGCCTTTCTGCTCTTAAGTCATCAGAATTCTTTGCCAATAAGCTAAATGTAATCAATTTGATTACCTGTGAGATTTCCATCTTCTCACTAGATCTTTCTATCCAGTCTGAATCTTTCAAGATAGAATTCATGTCTTTTGACCATCTATCTAATCTAGCTAAGTACTCTGTGTCAGTTTCACTTGTCCTAACTTCCTTAATCATTTTTACCAATGATCTAATAGGATCCTGATCACATTTGGACATGAAATGTTTAAGAAAGGCTTTCTTGTAATTATCATATTGATTAATTAATTCCATTTGCTGGAAGTTAATGACAAACCTCGCCCTTCCATGCTCTGGATCTATATTCTCCTTGAGAATCTCAATCTTACGATTCTCATTTGTAATGTTTTTACTAACTATAAGTGTGTCAATGAGGTTCAAGAACTTGTTTACACCATATGTGTTAGACTCTCCTGTGAATTTTGGAATATTTGTATTTGATGTGTGAATTTCGTGTCTCAACACGTTAGAATTCTGAGGGGTACTCATACTTATTACTAATACCTTGCTTTAGCCTGGCTGCTTGCGATGTCGCTTCGTGATGTCAATGTCTGGTTTGACGTCCTTCTACGGTCTTGTCATTCCTCAACGACGTTGTTCCTCCTCCATCACACACTCTGCCTTGAAGACCGCCTTGTAGATGATGATCACCTTGAAGAATCTTGAAGAATGCTTGTTCCCAACGTAGCAGTTACTTGAAGTTGTAGATTTCTCTCGTAGTCGTAATACACTCTTGATTTTGGTTGTCTTGTTCCCGTAGACTTCTTGCGCCACTTCTCTTCGGAGGTGTTTAACACCCAGTTCGTTCCACCGCTGTTCACCACTTTCACCCCCCTTGTCACCACTGTCACTTAAATTTGACTTGTAATATCACTCGTCTCGAGGCCCCTTGCCTCTCGTTACGTGAGTTTCACTAATATTCAAGTTCCTCTTAAGCAGTAGGCCCAATGCCTTCTTTTTCCTGTAGTCTCACTATTTTCTAGGCCCCATGCCTATTCCTCTCGTCCTTTGGGTTAATAAAAGGGTGGTGAATTTTCTTTCTTCTTTCACTGTAATTTCACCTTCGGCTTACACTCGGGATCTCTTTTCTCTCGTCTCTACATCGTCTCCTGATCCTCTCTCCACACCCTCTCTATATCTTCTCCCCATATCTTCAGACGAGATCCCGTATCCTACGCTAAGCTATCTTCGTCTGACGTCACTAATTTTTCTAAACCAATCTCCAGTTACGTCTCAAATAAATGTCACTCCTTATGGGCGTGACTTTGAATTCATGCACCAATAGTTTTTTTCCTCCTTCTCCACCTTGCACCAATCCGGAAAGCTATTACAATGCCACTAGCGATATTGTTTATCTCAGCATTAGTCAAACGAAGGTAACCTGCGCTTACAGAGTTGATTACACATCGAATATAAAACAGTCACCACCATCGGTGTGTTTACATAGACAAAACGTCGCCCTCACCTAGACATAACATTGCTCTCGAGCAGGCGTCGAGTCTGAATTATTCTAATGCCCTAGCTCATTTCCATTCGTACACTACCGGCCTCTTACACTGTTAGTTATCTATCCCAGCAATCCCTAAAGCACATAATAGGGCAAAGGTGACGGCTTCGGGCGCAGCTAATCAGCGCCTCCTGGCGTAGGCCCATTACTTTCTTTTTTAAAGCATCACATTCATTTAATGAGATGCTGCATTTGCTTGTAAAGGATGACAAGAGCATGATAGGGTTTCGGGTACAATTTATGAGCGAGCGCCTTCTGGCATTGGCTCCTCATCCTCCTCCCCCACGACTCTCGTGCACGGAAGGATATTTTACCTTGACAAACTAAAGGCACACGCCATCTTCTGAAAGACCGAAACATCTAATATATATATATATATATATATATATATATATATATATATATATATATATATATATATTATATATATATATAAATTTAGAAGCTCGGTCAGAGCTTCTAAAAATGTTCAATCTGTCACACCATATATATATATTATATAATGAAATAAAAAAGTAGATGATAATAATTATCCTTTCTACCACTCTCCCTCTCCCACGTCTCTCCCTCTTTCATCATCTTCACTCTAGCTACACACTCCAGATATTTTGTTCGACATTTTGTTACACACATACACTAAGATTTTATTCAGGTGAGATGGTAGTCTACGATCACAGAGTAGTCAGTCCCAATTGTTGCATTAATTCGCATACTGGGGTGTCCTTGGCCGATTGAAACCAACAGCTATTAGGCGCAGTAGTCAGGTGTGTCCGTGTTGATGATATTGAAGACGATAAAGAGAGGATTCGTATTGGGTCAAGGCCATGTTGGGTCACGGGGTTTAGCACGGTTGACGCCGGCAAGGTCATCACATTAAGACAACAGGGCAGGACTCGTAGCAATGGGTTTAGAATGGACAAATTTAGGTTTACGAATGAAATAGGCCAAAGTTGATTTACCAACACAGTGGTGAGCGAATGGAATAGATTTAATAATCATGTAATGAGCGCTGGAACAATTGGCTGTTATAAGAGAAAGTTAGATAAATTTATGTATGGGGATGACTGATGGTAAGGGACATGGAATTGACTTACGGTATTTTGCATCCTTCTCCATTTATATGTCATGATGTAATCCTAAATGACGACGAAGACAACGAGGACAACGAGGACAGGGATAATGACAACAACTACTAATAATAATACTACTACAGCTAATAACAATACTGTTATTAACATTACCAATACTACTTCTACTGCTATTACTAATAATAATGCTTCTACTACAACTACAATTACTACAATCATCATTAGTACTACCACTACAAACTACTACTTCTACTACTGGTAATACTAGTATTACTATTTTTCTTACTATTTTTCCCTCTTTCTCCGCTTCCTCGTCCTCTATCTGTTTCTACACATCTTCATCCTCATACATCCTTAATTCTTTTTTTCTTCCTTTCTTCTTTTGCCTCCCTTAACTGTCCATGACTGATCCAATGTTCTGCTTTGCCTTTTTTTTAATCTTTATCTGACCTTTCTTTTGTCCATCTACTTTCCTATTATCAAATACAAATAAGACCGTTTCCTTTCAACCCTTTTCATATAGTCTCTTATATGTCTTCGTTTACGTCTTTCATTCGACACTGTGCGTTTATTTGTCTGCCCGGCCTGTGTGTGCTCTTCTTCCCTCTTCCTTGTTTTATTTCTTCTACGCGTCTCTCTTTTTCGCGACGATGGGTTCCTCTGGTTCTTTGCCAGAACTCGAAACCACTTCTTTCTTTCCCCGCCATCCACTATTTCAATGCCCCCATTTCTCCCTCTGCATCATCCACTATTTCACTCCCAAAAGATTTCTTGCAGCTTTCGTCTCCTCCTCTCTCTTTACATTGTCTCTCCTCTTTTCTCTTTTTCTGGTCTTCCATTTTTATTGCTCCCTTTGGAAGCTGCCGCCTCGTTCTCTTCTTTCTTTCTCGAGGATGCGCTCGACCCAGGCTCTCCTGCTACCTTTCTAGCGGATTTGCGCTCGACCCGTCCCCTCCTCCTTCCTTTCTAGCGGATTTGCGCTCGACCCGTCCCCTCCTTTTTCCTTTCTTGCGGATTCGCGCTCTCCTCCTTCCTTTCTAGCGGATTTCCGCTCGACCCAAGCTCTCCTACTACCTTTCTAGCGGATTTCCGCTCGACCCTTCCCCTCCTTCTTCCTTTCTAGCGAATTCGCGCTCGACCAGTCCCCTCCTTTTTCCTTTCTCGCGGATTCGCACCTGACCCGTCCCCTCCTTCCTTTCAAAGGATTAAGGATTACGAAGGAGGAGCATGCCAACAGGAGACCTTTTGATCCATAACTAGGTCGGATGCGAAAAAATTATAATGATAAATAAATGAAAATAATAAAAAATAATAAAAAATAAATAGGTAAAGATAAATGATAAACAAAGTTAAATAGTGAATCAATAATATAATTTTTAAACCTTGACCCGTTTTTGATTCGTTTCCCGTTTCGGTCGCGCACACTACGAAAAGCGGGACACCCCTTTTAGACTCTTGAGATATTTTAGATCCTCTAGATCTTTTAGATTCTTGAGATCTTTTAGATCCCTGAAATCTTTTAGATGCTTGAGATCTTTTAGATCGTCTAGATATTTTAGATTCTTAAGATCTTTTAGATCCCTGAAATCTTTTAGATGCTTGAGATCTTTTGGATCCTGAGATCTTCTAAATCCTTGAGATCTTTTAGATCCTTGAGATCGATAGAGCCTAAGGTCTTTAGATCGCTGAGAGCTTCAAGATCCTCGAAATCTTTGAGAACCATTAGATCTTTATGATTCTAGAAATCATTTAGACAATTGGGTTCTTTTAGACCCTTGAGTTCTTGCGCGAAGCGCAAAAGCCCCCTGCGGAGCAGGGCCGGCGAAGCCGGTGGGCTTGTAATAATAAATGGACAGAGAAATAATAGACAATAACAAACAGAAATAATAAGAAACAAATAAACAAATAATATAAGATAAATGGTAGGAATTACAGCATTTTGTTTAGGTATTTATCTAAACGAATCTTAAAGCTTCGAACTGAACTACATTGCACTGGCTCTGCAAGAAGTTTATTCCATTCATTAACTACACCGTTGGCGATGTTGTTTCGACCCACTTCCAAATTAAATTTATTTCCTGACAGTTTGAGACCATTATTTCTTGTCTGATTCTCATTCACTGTAAAAATTGTGTCACTTTTGATGTTAATTTTATTCAGAATATTAAAGACCTGCATCAAGTCATCCCTGATTCTACGCTTTTTTAGGGAAAATAGATTCATATGTTTTAGTCGATTTTTGTATGATTTATTTTTGATATTTGGAATCAGATTTTGTGGCTCGCCGTTGTACTTTATCCAATCTGTCAATGTCTTTAATGAGATTTGGTAACCATACGGAAACAGCACATTCCAAATATGGACGAACTAACGAATTATATAGTCAAAAGATCGGGCAATCAGTCCGAGAATTTTATTGTATTTGTCAGAGGCTGAAATACACTGCTTAGATGATTGAGATCGTTACTGGCAATTACGCTGAGATCCTTTTCACTATCCACTTTTGTTAACGAATTTCCAAATAACTTGTAATCATACCGTTATTTTTACGTATATGCTTAGCCTTGCATTTACTTGTGTCAAGTTTCATTAGCCACTTTTCAGACCATTGCTGTAGTTTATCTAAATCTTCTTGAATATCTAATTGGTTTAAGTGATCATTTGTCATTCCGCACAGTTTTGTATCATCAGCAAATCTGAAGACAATAGATTTCAGTCCGTGGTCTATATAATTTATATATACAATGAATAGAAGTGGCTCAAGAACGGAACCCTGAGGAACTCCACTCGTAACATTTTTCCATCTAGAAGTTTTGCCATTTAGAACAACTCTCTGTTTTCGATCGTTCAACCAATTACTAGTCCAACTTAATAGGTTACCACTTATTCCGTGTGAAGCTAATTTAGTAAGCAGTCTTTCGTGTTGGACGGTATCAAAAGCTTTTGCAAAGTCTAGATATATTAAATCTATATTGTTTGTTTTGTCACGCAAGAACGTTTCCGTCTGAATCCATGCTGGCTATCATTTATCAAACAGTTACTTTCTAAATGGTGTGCGATAGCATCTCTGATGATAGTGTCTATAATTTTTCCTACAATTGAAGTCAAGCTTGACCTGTAGTTATTTTTTTTTTTTTTTTTTTTTTTTTTTTTAATATGGGAATAACGTTAGCTAGCTTCCATTCTCCTGGGACATCTCCGGATATGACGGATTTCTTGAAAATAATTTCTAATGGAACAGCAGTCAACCCATCCCTTCTCCTTTCTCGCGGATTCACGCTAGACCCGTCCCCTCCCTTCTCCTTTCTCGCGGATTCGCTCTTCCTCAAAAGAACTCCATCATTATTCTTCCCCTTTCTCTCCCTCTGGTTTATTGCCCTCCTTTTTCATCCCTCCATTCTTTCTTTTCACCTCCTCTTCTTTTTCTGGTGCGAGTTTATTGCGCGATTTTTTTATTTTTATTTTTTTCTTGTGGGGGTAATTACCACTTGCTGGAAATTAACATTAAATATTTTTTATATACATACCCTTGTATGTTCTTGTGTGTAAATATATATATATATATAAATATATATATACATACATATATATATATATAAATATATATATACATACATATATATATATATACATATATATATATATATATGTATATAATCAAAATATTACAAACGTATGTTCGCAAATGCTAAAGTAACCACCAATAAAGATAAACTAACAAAGCAACGCACTTTCGTATAATTACATCTTCCGTGCTAGTAAAAAACACTGCTGTAAATATACGAAAGAGCTCTCCTTCTTTCCTTGTGATTACTTCCACACGTATATGCATGTGTGTATATCACCTGGACAAAATGTAGTAGCACATTTGTAAAATGATAATCACGAAGAACCCACAGTCGGAATTAAAGGAAACTTAGAAGAAAGTATAACTGCAATATTTCGGCTAATAGCTAGAGCCCTCTTCAGGAAAGTACTTTACTGAAGAGGGCTATAGGTATTAGCCGAAATATAGAAGTTATACATTCTTCTAAGTTGCCTTTTATTCCTGTGGGTTCTTTGTGATTATTATGTATATATATACATATATATATATATATATATATATATATATAATATATATATATATGTTACAAAGGATTACAAAGGAAAAGTATGCTGACATAAGACCTTTTAATCCATAACTAGCACGGACGCGTAAAATAAATAAATATGTAGGTACTCGGTAGGTAGGTATATGTGTGCATTTACATTTCTTTCTCTGCTTTCCCCTTTACTTTTCTCCTTCCACATGTCTCCCTTTCTTCCAACGAGATCATTTTTCAGCCTTTCCTTCACATGCCAGCCTTCGACTCCCCTTTCTTTCCTTGTCCCGTTTTATTTCATTCCCTCGGTGTCCTCAGTTCCTCTCGCCATCCGTTTTCTTTTGTTCCCAAGATTCTCAACAAGGATGAATCCTTATCGTACTGTTTTATTTATGCTTTTTTTTCTATCTCGTTCATCTTTTTTCTTTTTCTCTTTTTTCGTTTGCTTTATGCTTCTCTTTTCACTCTCCTTCCTCTTCCTCCTTTTTCATCTCCTCCTCGTCCTCCTCTTCCTCTTCTTCTTCCTCCTACTCTTTTATGTATTCCTCCTCCGTTTTCCTCTTCCTCCTCAGTTGTCTGCTACTTCTCTTTCCCCTTCTAGTCTTCTTTTTCTTCCTCTTCCATATCCTTTCTTCTCGTCTTCCTTTTTCTTTTTCTTCCTCCTCCATATTCAACTTCTTCCCCTTCTTCTTGCCTTCCTTTACTTCTTCCTCCTCCTCCTCCTCTTCTTCCTCTTCCATATTCTACTTCCCTTTCCCTTCTCCTCGTCTTCTTTTTTTTCTTCCTCATAATCCTTCTCTTTCTCCTCTCTTCCTCTGCATTATCTTCCTTCTCTTTACCACTCTCTTTTCCGCTCTCGTTCTTCCTCTATCCTTTTGTTTCTCCTTACTATCCCACTTTCCCCTTTTTTCAAAATGGCGATCTAAAAGAGGTATTCAAATGGGTCAAGGGCTTTAACATGGGTGATGCGGGCAAGGTCATCATATCAAGACAGCTGGTAGGCCACGTAGTAATGGATATAAATTGGACAAAATTTAGGTCTAAGAAGGAAATAGGCAAGAACTATTTTACCAACAGTGGTTAATTAATGTAATAGACTTAGTAACCATGTAGTGAGCGCTTAAACAATGGGTTGTTTAAGAAAAGGTTCGATAACTTTATGGATATGGATGACACGTGGTTAGGGACATGGAACTGCCATGTGTAGGCCTTATGGTCTCTTACTGTTCCCCCCCCCCATTCTTATGTCCTTCTGTTCTTTCTCATTTCTGTTCATCCTACTCTCGAGTAATTTCTCTTTTTCGTCATGTCATGGAAAAGCATGTTACTCTCTACCTTTTTTCACTATTATTTATTCTCTAACAATCCACTGCAATACTCCTACAATTTCAATTTACTATTTTTTCATCTCTTCTCCCTCCATCATACAGCTCGTTTAATCTAATTACTTTTAGTATAATACACCTCTTCCTTGTTTCTCTGTGTTGATACAATCCTGAATAACTCATTTTATTTCTAGTTTCTATACCCTCATCTCCATGGATCTACTGTATATTGCATACAAAATCTGGCATCTTCCCCATCTATGAATCTTCCACTTTATAAAAGAGGTAGCCAAGTCAAAGACAAGCACCCACTAACACCCACCACCCTCTTAACCCCTCTCTCCTCTTAGCTCCTCGTGGATGACGGGTCATCCCTGTATCCCGCCCACTGCTCGAGTCGGAAGCAATGCACTAAGACGGGAAATTCTCATATTATCCTAATAATACATGAAGTATTCATAACACTCATTTCTTTTCGTGTTGTCTTAAAGTATTTTCGAAAACTAGACCCTAAGTCTACGATTCTTATATATACATACATGTATATATATATATATATATATATATATATATATATATATATATACTAGCCAAATTACCCGCGCGTTCCTGCGAGTTCGTGAATAATCCCTAATCTAACCATACCCCACCTAACTTTAACCCTTAACCCTAACCAAAATTATTTTTCAAATTAAATATAGCTTCAAACACTCCCCCCCCCCCCAGGTGTCCGCCCCCGCCCCCGGAAGGTTGGGAAACCCTAGTTTGAAAATACATGCATACACAAACAAAAATATCATATATACACATTCTTTTGCGTGCGTGTGTATGTGCATGTGTGTGTGTGTGTGTGTGTGTGTGTGTGTGTGTGTGTGTGTGTATTGACAATAAATGTCTACAGCTAAAAGGTGAAGAAATGTATCTCGTTTATTTATTTTCAATATATATGGTTATATTGGGTTTATCTGCAAAAACCTAGGAAGAGTTTGTGAATAATCTATTTCCGTCCGCAGTTAGATTAAATAAAAAATAACCAATATTTCAACATTTGGCAAAATTACACAATCATTTTGCATTTACATGCTTTCTTCTTACAAAAACTATTATGGTTTGTGCAACATTAATTTCACAAATATAAATAATATTTATGGACACATACAATGGTTTGTTTAATCATACTAATTTTTGTCACAAAAAGGTTACGCGAGTTAAGGGGACACTACAGTAGTGGCGTGATACCAAACCATAAACCACCTAACATTAACCCTTAACCCTGACCAAAATAATTTTTTGGGGGAAATTAAATATAGTTATCCAAGTACCTGTAGTGATAGGGTATCAGAATATATATGGTTATGGGGGTCTATCTCCAAAACCCTAGGAGTTCGTGAGCAAACAAACAGACAGACAGACAGAGGCTATTACTTTATTATAAGTATATATATATGTATATATATATATATATACTGTATATATATATATATATATATTCAACCACAATTCACTTTTAATTCCATGCCATCGCAGTCGAGACTAACGTCCACGCTAAGTTCGAGTCCTCGGCTCGACCACGTTTCAATTTCCAACGTATACTTCCTTCGAGCTCCTCGTCAGTCTCGACTGCGATGGCATGGAAAAGTGATTTATGGTTGAAAAGATGTTAATCTGTTCACTGGGAACCAGTATATGTGTGTGTGTGTATATATATATATATATATATATATATATATATATATATATATTTATCTATTTGTAGGCTTTTCTTTTGCCGTCTGCTTACGTCTCAGGAAAAATGGCGTCTGTGAAGATAAACAAGTAAATTTCCTTGGGTATAAACCCGGTCTTGCTGTATGCCTAAGAGTACAAGAAATAAGACACACACGTAGCTATCGGCTTCTAATTATCTATGAGAATAGAGAGCGTCGTCTGGCAACATAGATAAATGAGTCTTGCATATAAAACGGAAATAGGCACACCCAGAGCTATTGGTACTGGAGAAGCATGACAGGAGACCTTTTGGTCCATAACTAACCCGTTTTTCGTCTGCAAAAGGAGTGATAGCGAAGTCATCCAAAAATTCTGTTCCTCAGGGAAATCTTGAGATTCCTCGGAAAGGAAATATCCGCCCAAGAAGGCTAAAAACTTTTCAGAAGAAAGTAGGCAAGAACTGGTTTACCAAGAGAGTAGTTAACGAACGGAATAGACTTAGAAACCATGTAGTTAGCGCTGAAACTATCGATTGCTTAAAAAAAAATGTTAGACAACATTATGAATGGAGATGACAGGTGGTAATGGACATGGAACTGCCTAATGTAGGGCTTATGGTCTCTTCATTCTTATGTTCTTATTCAGATAAATAATAAACTGTTAAGAATAAATCCTTAACAGATACTAAAATCAACGTACTTTTCTTAAACATATATGTAATTTGAAACTTATGCTTATAACAATACACCTTTTATAAAATATCAATCTGATAAAGTTTTGATGCAAAATTGAAAATTCCACGTTTTCATTGCGCCTTTGATCGCACATAGGAAAACTACACGGCTTTCCATACCCTAGCCTACTCTCTGCTCGACAAAGTAATTGATGCCTTCGTAAATAAAGCTGGTGGATAAAAATGGACGGAAAAGAACGGAAGATTGGATGCATATACATACATATCATATATGTGATATATATATATATATATATATATATATATATATATATATATATATATATATATATATATATATGCGTGTGTGTGTGTGTGTGTGTGTGTGTGTGTGTGTGTGTGTGTGTGTGTGTGTGTGTGTGTGTGTGTGTGTGCGCGCGCAACACTGAATGGTTCCCAGTGCACAAATTTACATTTATCAACCACAATTCACTTTAATTCTAAACCATCAACATCGAGAAACTCGAGGAGGCATACATGCAGAAATTGAAACGTGATACAGCTAAGGACTCGAACCTCCGCTAGCACGTGACAAGTGACAGTGGCCTAACCGATTGCGCAATCGATTAAGTCACTGTCACTTGTCACGTGCTAGCGGAGGTTCGAGTCCTTAGCTGTACCAGATATAAATTTCTGCATGTATGCCTCCTCAAGTTTCTCGATGTTGATGGCTTAGAATTAAAGTGAGTTGTGGTTGACATACATACTCGTATACATACACACTCACAGACATATATATATATATATATATATATATATATATATATATATTGTACATATGATTTCCAACAGTCGCCCCGGGAATCGAACCGGGGTTTCGCTTGATGCCAAACCAATGCTTGACCGATTGAGCCGTGGGAGCTACAAAAAGAACTCCAACTTGAGCTGAACTAACTCCTGAAGATTCCAGGTAGACTGTTAACTGCCGTCCTTACCTAATTTTCACAGAGTCCCTGGGCTCATCTCTAGGACAATCGGTAAGGCTGGTACGAAACCTTTATGGGCTTTCGTCGATGTAAATACCCGAAGTGAAACGCTAGTGACAGCGTGATCTTTAATTTATGTCAATGATTTTTGTATTCCACTTAAAAAAAATTCCCTAACCTGTACGACTTCGTCGCTTTATCTCAATATTGTCCTGATGGATAGAAATGATGGTTGTTAGCGATAAAATACAAATGGCGGGAATACCCTCTTGTAATGGAAACATGATTTTAAACAAACGTGGCCTGAAACAGAAATAGTGTAGAAGGCGACTTATTCATAGCTTTTATGTCTGAAACACCAAAGAAATATTTGCGCTATCGGCAATGCATTAAATAAAAACTGTGACTAGAAAAACAAATCGAAAGGATACATAATTGTATTACATAAAAATCTGGATGTTAAATGGTGGGATGCTCGCTTGCCGAGGGGGATAGAGCGTCGCTACTTGCGGCGGAGGTCGAGATAACGGCAGTTCGTATCTTTCAGCCAGCGAGTTGGACCAAGGGCATGGTTCATTAAGTTTCACGCTACAAAGTTCTCTGTAAGGGGCATCGTCTTAGTCTCCTGAGAGGGGGAGATCGCGGCGTTAAACCGAAAAATATGTACTAAATAAAAAATGTAAGCAGGACGACAATTCAAGAGAATACTCGTATATCATTCTGTACGGATCTAGAGTATATATATATATATATATATATATATATATATATATATATATATATATATATATATATATATATATATATATTATATATATATATATAATGGATGTGTGTAATGATAGTGTACAATATACGCACCATTCATATATTCTGTAGTCTTTATTCTTTTTTTTTCTTTACAAATCACCAAATGTGTTTTGTAGCTTGTAGTACTGCTCCTGCCTTGTCCTATCTAAAATTGTCCTTTTCTATATGACTTCATCGAAATGAAAAGGGCAAGAAACTGCATTTGCACAAACATTACCTTTCATGACAACAGCTATGATCTGAACGACCCGACTGGCTATAAATGCTCTCCCAGAATGGAGCAGAGCAGACCACGCGAAGGCAATTAAGGCCATTTGTTATGATATTCTGTTAACCTCTGGTTATAAAAAATTCAGATACGTATGTTAAAAAGAATATTTTGTTTATATCCGTTACACTCGCAATACAATTTCTATGGCAATGAATTTTTTACTTTTTGCAAACTGATGGAAAAAATAAATAAATAAAAAATATATCGGGTTCTAATTGCTTGACCGGGAACTAACTGAGTGCCATCATTTGCAGGATGAAGCAGCTGAGGAATATATTCCTGAAGAAGGTAAGGATTCTACGCCGCTGAGTAGCTGCGGCCGAAGCCGTCACCTTTGCCCTATGTGTATGCGCTTCGGGGACTGTTGAGGCAGATAACAACAGTCACTGCTGGGAATCGGAGAGGAGGGCGGGTCTCGAACCCACAACTAACCGAATGCGAGAGCAACACGCTTCCAATTACGCCACCAATGTGGACACACCATTCCTGGCATTTGAAATGCTAAGAATAGGATTAATAAACTGCAAGGCCTAATGTTAACCATAGTGGGAGAAATTTCACACCATTGCATTCGATTTTTACGCTTCCATTGCGAGACTGGTGCAAACCAAATATCAATAGTGCCCATTAACATATGAAGTTGTATAAGACAGTAAAATTTTATGTACAAGGCATTATGATGATATCTTTTATATTCTTAGGTTGAAATTACCGTGGTTAAATTTTAGTATTATTTTTCCTTTAACATTTTGACATACTGCTGAGACAAGAAAATTAACCATTCACAGGTGATAACAGTAAAATTACAGGAAACTGTCTTGGGGCATAATTATACTCTCTCCCTCTCTCTCGCTCTTTCCCTCTCTCTCACTCGCTCTTTTGGCTGTAGTGTTATAAAAAAAATGTCTCTGACGTTTCGGCCTGGTTAGGACGAAACGTCAGTCATGTAACTCAAACATTTCTGTGTTGAACTTATCACACAACCAATCATACGAATCATTGTTGCGTAAAATTCGAAGAGCTTGTTCAACGTCTAACAAAGGATTGCAAAGGAGACTTTTTGGTCCTTGATTAGGTCGGATACAGACAAAAAAGATAAACAATAAACAAACAGATAAATAAATAATAAAAAAAAGAAAAACACAATGATACATAATAATAAATAAATATATCAAATCAAATCAAATAAATGTACTTCAACGCACTACCTCTACAAGAAGTTTAATCCATTCATTAACTACACGGTTGGTGAAGTTGTTTCTACCCACTTCCAAATTAAATCTACTTCCTGTCAGTTTGAGACCATTATTTCTTGTCTGATTCGTATTCAGTCCAAGGCATATTTTCTTTCAACTAAATACAGAGTTTCTTTCTCTACAGAAAGTTTCATTTAGAACCGTCCCACAAACATCCCTCGTGTGTGAATGAGGAGAGCACCTCAGCTCCTAAAATGAGCCCAGAACGAGCCAACCAGTGTGTTTATGGAAATTTATATTTGGTGCGTGGCGGTGCGAGACAGAAAATGGACCCCATAGAAAATGGACCCCAATAGAAAATGAACCCCGGGGTCCATTTTCCACAGCGGGAAATGGAACCCCTATGGGAAATGGATCTCCCCACTGAAAATGCTATCTTTTTTTAATCTATAAACAGATAATACATCAACATTTATGAATACTCGTAAATATCATTTACTTAAATACAATACCTTACCTAACTTAATAACAACGAGTTGCATAAATTAGTAGGGGGTCCATTTTCCACATATGTTGAGGGTCCATATTCCACTGTGGAAAAAGGATCCCGGGGTCCATTTATCGCCACAGAAAATGGACCCACGTTGACCAAAGTTTGGAGCTGTGACGGCATATACACGTTGTAAAGAAGGCTGCAGATTCAAATAACCACAGCCAAAATTCGAGTCTGGTTGTGACACGAGTTGGGGGATGCGTAATGGCTCCTTTAATAAGTCTCGAGTGTTTTAGAAAGAAACAGAAAGAGTGTTGGAATCTAATCAAAGTGCAGCGGAGCTGGGAGATAGGGGAGGGTTCTGAGATGGATCTCGGTTAAGAAAATTGTAGGGGAGGTTTCTAATAGTCATACTGGAAGAAGTCTTTTCATGTCTGTGAAAGAGGATCATGTGAGATTAAATGCTTGTAAAACTTATTTTTTATGTACGAGGCCTTATGATGATATATCTTCTTAGATTTAAATTACCGTGGTTATATTTTTTAGTATTACTTTCATTTAACATTTTGACATACTGCCGAGACATGAAAATTAACTATTCACTGGTGATACTCTCCTTCTCTCTCTCTCTCTCTTTCCCTCTCTCTCTCTTTTGGCCGTAGTGTTATAAAAAAAAATACCAACGTTTTGATGTCTGGCATTTATGAACTAATCAATTGCCTCTTGGTTCCTTTTATGACTTTTACTCAATTAAGCAAACTTCACTTACTCTCTCCCCGCATCCCGCCACGCTGTTACCAAGAGAATGAATTAAACAAGTTTAAGAAGGAAATAAGCAAGAAGTGGTTTACCGGTGGCAGGATTCGAACCGCCATCCCCTTGACCTTCGCCGCAAGTAGCGACGCCCTAACCCGCTCAGTCAGCGAGCTCCCCTAACATATACAAAATAATATAGGGAATCTATATTCTATTCATGACTTACGAAGGTCAGACTTTGACCTAGGATGTAAGTAAACTAGCGTCAGTTCCGTCAGCTCCTCTGCTGATTAGATGGAAGATCTCGAGCCTTGTGTTTCTTCTGGATTAAAAAAAAAAAAAAAAACGAAAAAAAAAAAAACGTAATTGATAGGGCTTTCCCCCACGCAAGGGTTTCTCACTTCCCATAAAGTGGTAGTGGGATGGTGAGTTTATTTTATTACACGACTTTATTCAGCTTAGGATCGATTCTTGACTTGGCAGGAATCCAGATTCCTTTAGATTCCTCATCTTCCTATTGTCGATCTGTCTTATAATTACATTCAATATATTACTTAACATCACTCCCTCTCCACCATTACCATCATCACGATATCCATTCCTCAAAACAACCACACGTCCACCAGCACTATTACAATCACCATCATTACTATCACCACCACCATCACCATCATCATCTTCATCACCATCATCATACTTACTCCATTCCATTCGTTGATCAATATTCGATACATTCATTTATCCACCCATCCTCATTCTTCTACTTCAGTTTCCCAAAATGAATTCGAAATTCCAATCAAAGTTCTTCGTACTGCAAGAAATTTGATCAAAAAAACAAAGTTTTGCCATTCCTGGAAGTCTTATCGCCTCGACAAACGTTGACTCCGAAGATCAATCCTAATCCGCGGAAAGATAATGGGAAAAAGATAATTAGAATTTTTAATGTGATATGTGCCGTTTTCACGCAATAGTGTGTGCGTGTGTGTGTGTGTGTGTGTGTGTGTGTGTGTGTGTGTGTGTGTGTGTGTGTGTGTGTGTGTGTGTGTGTGTGTGTGATTCACCACTCACCATGGTCTTGGATCACGTGGTGGACTCGTGATCGACAGCTATTTTCCTCCCGGGAGAGAGCTCAGAAATCATATATGACCGATCTATGGGTAATACTGTTACCTTACACACACACACCCAACTCCCCGACCAAGAGTTTGAGTAACAACCCACAGCGCAGAGATACTATAATTATTTCAGCCCTGGGCGGGATTCGATCCCGGACCGCCGTAATAGCAGCCGATATCTCTAACCACTGCGCTACGAGGTTGTGTGTGTGTGTGTGTGTGTGTGTGTGTGTGTGTGTGTGTGTGTGTGTGTGTGTGCGCGCGCGCGTGTGTGTGTATGTGTGTGTGCTCGCGTATGTGAGAGAGTGTGTGTGTATTGTGAACGCATATATGTATGCATATATATACACAAGGTATCTGTATAAAAATACAAATGTATAAATGCATATATGCATATACAGGTATGTATATTTTTCTTTTCCCATGCTGTATCCCTTCGTATGTGCAGAAGTACAGTATAAGTGTATGTAATCATGTAAAAAAATAAATACATTCACAAAAAAAAAAATAATATGTATGCAATATGTTGTGGATCGTCAAGGCAGTAAAATATTCACTTCTGTCGATGAATATACGAAGAGACAAATCAGTTCCTTCGGTTCTTTTGGAATCTACAGAATTATTTGACAACAGGGGCACGCGGTACCGTAGTGGGTACCGTGTTGGTTCCCAACAGGCCTGGTCAGGCGGGGAGGTGATCCGACGTCGGCCTAAAATACAAATAAGCGAAAAATAAACCAATAACAATAAAAATAATAATCAATAATAATAACAGCGGCTTGTCCCAACTGACAGGGTTTTGCTCTACCAGGGGTTTCTCACTTCCCTCCGCGTGGGAGTGAGATGGGGAGTTTATTTTGTCACATTTTCAAATGGAAAAAATAATATACCTCCATTTAACATATTTCATGAAAAAATACATGAATAACGGACAGGACAAGAAAATTATAGATGTATAGGCCTTGTGAATGTATACAACTTTTCAAGATAGGTATTAACAGTAGCCAAAAATAAAATAAAATAAAATAAAATAAAATAAATAATAAACAAAAAAATCAGATGTGGCTTCGTTCTCCTTCATAACGTCTATGCAAAGCTTAGATTGAATCAGTTTTTATTCTTTGTCCTCTAGGCTGAAGGCGTTCTTTCTCTTAACAACAATGGCACTATATCACAACACCTCCCTATAACACACTTTAAGAAAAAATTATGAATACTGGATTTAGTAAACAATCGGAACAAGAAAACCACAGAAAGATAAGCCTTTTGAGTATACACAACCTATCAAGATATCAACAGTAGCGACAATAATAATTATATATCAATACATACATATATATATATATATATATATATATATATATATATATATACACTAGCGATTCACTTCAGGTATATACGTATATATATATATATATATATATATATATATTATATTCACACATACATATCAGACGAAAAACAAAACAAAACCGAGAGGAGAGATGTTGCCTCGTCCTCCTTCATAAAGTCTAGGCCAAGTTTAGATTGGATCAATTTTTATTCCTTGTCCTCTAAGCTGATGACGTTCTTTCCAGCAACCCAATAAATTAAGTTATGGCTGCATATCCAATGAACTCTAATTCTCTTCGTATTTGAAGAGCCTAATCACTTTGGGCCAAGAACTCTTCACACGCCGTGAATGAGATCAACTTAACGAAGCAAAGCCTCGATTTAAGTTGGAACTTAATTATCTGCATACGAAATACACAAGGGGAGGCAAATGTCTCGTCTTCTCCTACGTCTGGGAGGATAATTAATCGATCCTAACAAAGGGTGAGGGGAGTTTGAAGGAAGGAGGAATAAATCCCATCAAATAATAATTAAGTCTAAAGCAGAAAGCATTGTGGGCAGTGATAGATTTTTTTCATTTCACACATTATATACATATATATATATTTAAGATTATTTCAGACAAATGAGAGAGAATGCGGGTGGGGAAGGGCAAACGAAGATGTGTTAGGAATAGAGTTTATTGCCCTAACGTTGCGACCAACTTGGTCTTCTTCAGAGGACTACAGCATTACAGACGGATCACAATTCTTATATTCGTAGTGAGAGGGAACCCGCCAAGGTATGAGCGTCATGTTTTCCCTTTGGCTAACGATTTAATTATTAGGACACTTGCTGCTTTCGAGAGGCATTTAAATCCGTCTCTGTCGTTGTTGTTCTTGTTGGCGGCGATATGTGCAGCTTCCACAGTTTTTCTCATTTTCTTCTCAAATCCCTCGTGTAGAATTTCTGCGTTGTTCCAATCAGGTAGATGTCCACATTTGTCCAGGTGACGAACCAGGGAGTTAGATGTTCTATGAGCCCTGAGATCGTTTTTGTGCTCATTCAAGCGTTTATTGAACCCTCGACCTGACTCACCGAAATAAGATGATGGACAACCGTTGCATGGAATACGGTAAATGACACTGAGATTATTACGCATATTATTATGTTTCTTAAATATTTTTCCTATTTTATTTGAAGATATTTTTGCTATATTTATTCCACCTTTTAACAAATAATCATCAATAGCTATGGTGTTTGTAGAATTAGGGACAGAAATAAAATGAGACTTATCCTTTCCCGGGGTCCGGACGTTTGAGCCATCGTAGATCTTCTTGGCTTTCCTCGTTGTCCTGGTGATCAAACCTCCGGGGTATTTCAGCTTCCTAAAGGTATTCTTGATGTAAGTAAGTTCATCCTCTAGGAATTCTTCACTGCAGATACGAAAAGCTCTGAGAAAGAAACCTATTAGAACACCCGTTTTAACACGTCTGCTGTGTGCTGAAAAATAATGGACAAAGTCGTCCCTATTGGTGGGTTTCCTGTACACCGAGAAACTTACCTGTTGAGAACCTCTGTGTATCAACGTGTCTAAAAATGGTAAATTACACTCTTTTTCTAGTTCAACTGTGAATTGAATGTCTTTATTCACAGCGTTGAGTCTTCTCAACTTATTTTCTATATTAGTTATTTTTGGCATCACCACGATTATGTCATCCACGTACCTTAACCAAGTGGTACCTCTTCCCATGATGTTGATGTATTTGTCCATTTCTAATACTTCCATGAATAAACATGCCATGACAGCAGATAATGGACTCCCCATTGCGAGACCTCTAATCTGTTTAAATTCAATGTTGTTAAACATAAAATATCCAAATTTGACACACATGGAAATAAGTTTTATATAATCAGATCTTGGGACTGGAAGGATATCATCATCGATATCTGTTGTTACTTTCTTCACTGCTTCTAGGGCATCAAAAATAGAAACATTTGTGAATAACGCTGTTATATCGAAGCTTGCCAACTTTTTATCACTTACATTTAGATCTTTAAGTCTCTGGATCAGGTCGGAAGAATTTCTTAAATGGGCCCCGCTGATGGAACCGATGACGTTGGAAAGGGGTTTCGCCAGACATTTCGCTAGTCTGTGCGGAGCGCTACCAATCCCTGAAGTTATGGGCCTCATGGGGATATTTACCTTATGTACTTTAGGTAGACCGTGCATTAACGGGGGTTTTGGAGCTTCTTCTAGTAATCCTAACAACTTTTTTCCCCTGGTTGATTTACGTAGGATTTTTCTCGCTTCTGTGTTGAATCTTGCTGATTCTATATCAGCGTTGCCGGCCGGTTGTCTTTCGTATGTTGATTCATCATTCAAAAGATCGGACATTTTGTCCAGATAGTCAATTTTATTTAAAATAATTACTCCGCCGCCTTTGTCGGCGTGGGTGATAATAATGTCATTATCATTACTCAAAGTCTGAAGGACTTCTCTAAATCTTTTGGGAATAACAAAACGATTACAATCGGCCAAGGCTTGGTAACATGTTATTACCAAGCCTTGGCAATTACCAAGCCTTGGCCGATTGTAATCGTTTTGTTATTCCCAAAAGATTTAGAGAAGTCCTTCAGACTTTGAGTAATGATAATGACATTATTATCACCCACGCCGACAAAGGCGGCGGAGTAATTATTTTAAATAAAATTGACTATCTGGACAAAATGTCCGATCTTTTGAATGATGAATCAACATACGAAAGACAACCGGCCGGCAACGCTGATATAGAATCAGCAAGATTCAACACAGAAGCGAGAAAAATCCTACGTAAATCAACCAGGGGAAAAAAGTTGTTAGGATTACTAGAAGAAGCTCCAAAACCCCCGTTAATGCACGGTCTACCTAAAGTACATAAGGTAAATATCCCCATGAGGCCCATAACTTCAGGGATTGGTAGCGCTCCGCACAGACTAGCGAAATGTCTGGCAAAACCCCTTTCCAACGTCATCGGTTCCATCAGCGGGGCCCATTTAAGAAATTCTTCCGACCTGATCCAGAGACTTAAAGATCTAAATGTAAGTGATAAAAAGTTGGCAAGCTTCGATATAACAGCGTTATTCACAAATGTTTCTATTTTTGATGCCCTAGAAGCAGTGAAGAAAGTAACAACAGATATCGATGATGATATCCTTCCAGTCCCAAGATCTGATTATATAAAACTTATTTCCATGTGTGTCAAATTTGGATATTTTATGTTTAACAACATTGAATTTAAACAGATTAGAGGTCTCGCAATGGGGAGTCCATTATCTGCTGTCATGGCATGTTTATTCATGGAAGTATTAGAAATGGACAAATACATCAACATCATGGGAAGAGGTACCACTTGGTTAAGGTACGTGGATGACATAATCGTGGTGATGCCAAAAATAACTAATATAGAAAATAAGTTGAGAAGACTCAACGCTGTGAATAAAGACATTCAATTCACAGTTGAACTAGAAAAAGAGTGTAATTTACCATTTTTAGACACGTTGATACACAGAGGTTCTCAACAGGTAAGTTTCTCGGTGTACAGGAAACCCACCAATAGGGACGACTTTGTCCATTATTTTTCAGCACACAGCAGACGTGTTAAAACGGGTGTTCTAATAGGTTTCTTTCTCAGAGCTTTTCGTATCTGCAGTGAAGAATTCCTAGAGGATGAACTTACTTACATCAAGAATACCTTTAGGAAGCTGAAATACCCCGGAGGTTTGATCACCAGGACAACGAGGAAAGCCAAGAAGATCTACGATGGCTCAAACGTCCGGACCCCGGGAAAGGATAAGTCTCATTTTATTTCTGTCCCTAATTCTACAAACACCATAGCTATTGATGATTATTTGTTAAAAGGTGGAATAAATATAGCAAAAATATCTTCAAATAAAATAGGAAAAATATTTAAGAAACATAATAATATGCGTAATAATCTCAGTGTCATTTACCGTATTCCATGCAACGGTTGTCCATCATCTTATTTCGGTGAGTCAGGTCGAGGGTTCAATAAACGCTTGAATGAGCACAAAAACGATCTCAGGGCTCATAGAACATCTAACTCCCTGGTTCGTCACCTGGACAAATGTGGACATCTACCTGATTGGAACAACGCAGAAATTCTACACGAGGGATTTGAGAAGAAAATGAGAAAAACTGTGGAAGCTGCACATATCGCCGCCAACAAGAACAACAACGACAGAGACGGATTTAAATGCCTCTCGAAAGCAGCAAGTGTCCTAATAATTAAATCGTTAGCCAAAGGGAAAACATGACGCTCATACCTTGGCGGGTTCCCTCTCACTACGAATATAAGAATTGTGATCCGTCTGTAATGCTGTAGTCCTCTGAAGAAGACCAAGTTGGTCGCAACGTTAGGGCAATAAACTCTATTCCTAACACATCTTCGTTTGCCCTTCCCCACCCGCATTCTCTCTCATATATACATATGTGTATATATGTAATATATATATATATATGAATATATATGTATATACATATATATGTATTTGTGTCATTTTGACAATTGAAAATAAACTCTCCTGGGATTCGAACCCTCGCCTGAGCGGCTTGCTTTTTATAAGACGGCACAGTCTTCGTCTTATAAAAATCAAGCCGCGCACCCGAGGGTTCGAATTCCAGTAGGAGAGTTTATATATATATATATATATATATATATATATATATATATATATATATATATATATATATATGAAAGCATTGTGGGCACTATTTTTTCCGAACGACACAAGAACTAGAAGAAAGCAACATGGGCACAGATAGATTTTTTTCTTTTCAAGGGACACAAGAAATATATGAAAGCATTGTTGACACCGATAGACTTTTTTTCTCTCAATCCAAGGGATACATGAATTAGAAGAACACATTCCGGGCAGAGTTCGAGAAAAAAAAAATAGGAGCAAGAGTGTAAATAAGAAAACTAATGTATATTCTGCCATCAAATAGTAACCATTGATAGATTTTTTTGTATTTTTCTTATCAATCCGAGGGATACAAGAAATAGAACATATTGCGGACAAAAAAGAATGTTTATTTTACTTCATCTTAATTTATTTTATTATTAATTAATTATTATTATTATTATTATCACTATTATTATTATTATTATTATTATTATTATTATTATTATTATTATTACTATTATTATTATTATTATTATTATTATTATTATTATTATGTGTTGTGTCTTGCTATATTGCTCCTGACCCTAGGCAGTGGGCGAGATGCAGGGATGACCCGTCATCCAGGAGGAGCCAAGAAAAGGGGGAGAGGTGGTGAATGAGAGTGGGGGATGACATGGGTGAAGTGGATTCATGTCTTTGACTTTGGTTACCTCTCTTGTAAGAGGGAGAAAAGCCCTTGGTATATGTATATATGTATTATTATTGTTGTTGTTGTTGCTGTTATTATCATTATAATTTTTATTCATTTATCTTATCCGAGGGATACAGTAACTAGAAGGAAACATTGTGGACAATGCAGGATATTTATTATATCCTTAGTTTATTTGTTTATCTATTTATTCGTTTCTGATTTATTTACTTTTCTAATTCGAAGGAAACACTACCAAGAATAGGAGTAAAACTACAAACACTCTATATCCTGCAATGTATCTTTAGGTGGTCTTCTTATCACTATCCTCTTTAATCATGCCTCCAATCCACAATAAGCAAAGCATTGAGAGCCAAGCTTTATTTCTTTTAACCCGAGGGATGCAGGAACAAGAACAGGAGGAAGACCTCATGGAGTAAACTGTACTCAATATCCTGTCATCTTTATCAAGTGGTGACATGATTAAGTACTGTGAGACTCAGTCTAACCAAGTTACCTTCAGCATAATTCGTGAACGCCAACCCAGCTATATGGGCATCACATGGCACGTTTCCCTGATGTTGATCCTATTCAGCGTTCTCTCCACAAAAGGCAACCTTCGATGGAGGAGATGCCCACAAAATTCATGGTTATGGTAGGTTGATCGAACCTGTCCAGAATTGTCTGAAGTGGGATGGAAGGGTGTCTGCATGGGAGCTTGCCCAAAGAGCCCGTAGGGCCTGGCGCCGACGTGTGAGTGAAGCAACGCGCCTCCTGGCGTATGTCCCAAAATTGATTGATTCATATAATTAAACATTCTTTCCAACCATGCCTCAAATACACAATACCAAAATAAATACCACTGCGAATGTTTTGAATGTAACAAATGATGATCAAATCACTTCAATATTATTTCAAAACCACACACACTGAACTCCGCTAACTATGGATTATGTCAGACACATATCCAAGCTAACATTCAAAATTTAAAAGATATATATTTTCATTCCGCAGGCTTGTCAATGAAAGGCTGATTTCGCATTTGCGATATGTTTTATCTATACATAAACCTTTTTTAAGCAGGATTCGGATCGTGAATGCGGGTGCCTCAAGGATGATTCATAGTTGTGTGTGTGTGTGTGTGTGTGTGTGTGTGTGTGTGTGTGTGTGTGTGTGTGTGTGTGTGTGTGTGTGTGTGTGTGTGTGTGTGTGTTTGGGTAGATGGGTGAATGGGGATTGGGAACAGACGATTAGGGGTTTTTGGAAATGGAGGAAACTTTGAAGATGCACCGTTAGCAAAGCATTATGTGTCGTTGTACTTTGGATCTTATTCACGTCCTGGGATTCATGACTGCCTTTCCCACACTCAGGCAGGACATTCCAAAGTCGAAAGAGCCCTCATTGCCTCAGAACTTCTGAATAAGTCTTTGCTAAACGTGAACTGTTGCAATGCTGACCGCCGAAGGTTAGGCTTCCACCTGAATGGAGTTGTTTGTTTGTTTTTGTGTTTTATCGTAAACGTGGGTTGTTCTCCCACCGCTGCTAGAACATGTATTCGTGTACGACTACGTATTACATAAGAATGAAGGAGACTGGTGCAGACCATAAGGCCTACACGAGGTAGTCCCATGTCCATCACCACCTATCACCCCTATCCATAAAGTTATCTATCCTTCTCTTAAAACAATCGATAGTTTCAGTGCTCACCACATGGTTACTAAGTCTATTCCATTCGTCACGAGGGTTAGTTGGGGGCTTAATCAGTGTCTGACGAATAATACTTGTCTATTATACATTTGTACAAGGACCGTGAGGTGTTGTTCTAGCTAATGAATGCGCCTCCACCCCAACTAGAAAGTCTCGATTGTTATATAAATAAGTCGAAAGCTTCTGGCCTTTGACATTCATTGGCTCACATTTAGCTAAGACCTATTCAGGAATTCTTAAACAATGAGGCCTCTTTTGACATTGGAATGCCTTCCATCACTGTGGGAAGGCCAATCGTGAGTCTCAGGATGCGAATAGATTACAAAACACAAGAATACATTACAACGGATGACCAAATGTTGAGAAACTGCATCGAACGATAACCAAACTTTACAAAAGATGAAATAGATCATTGAAATAGAATTAAGAAACATATCCCCGTCCTTTCTCCTTTCATCACTCTTCTTTTTCACTGCTCTCTTTACCATCACCGTCTCCTCTTCTTTCTCTTCATGCTCCTCCTGGAGGCCTCATCTTTTCTCTTCTCCTTTGGGTATGCTACTTCTACTTTACACGCGTTTGTCATCCTCATTTTGGTCTCCGGGGATGATGAAGGGATTAGCTACTGTGTCACACAACTCATTACGTCCAAGAAGGCCCCAGAGAAAGAGCAATCAAGCCGGGGCAAGCCTTCAACGCCCCCTTCACCCCCCCCCCAAAAAAAAGTAGACAAATTTTAGACAATTTTTATTTCCCTGAAGATTTTTTCCCCTTGAGAGAGGAAAAACGCAAGTAATGAGGATGGGACAGAATGAGTCATGGTGGAGGGATGTATGAAGACATTTTAGAGCTGGTGAAAAAGGAATATTTTATATTTCGCTAAAACCATCGCTTATATCATTTGGAATATATATATATATATATATATATATATAATATATATATATATATATATATACATATATATATGTATATATATATATATATATATATATATGTGTGTGTGTGTGTGTGTGTGTGTGTGTGTGTGTGTGTGTGTGTGTGTGTGTGTGTGTGTGTGTGTGTGTGTGTGTGCGTGTGTGTCTGTGTATGAGTTTATGTATGTGTAATATGTTATACTGTTTGATTTTCGAGACATTATTAAAATTTCCTGTATATAATGAAATGGTTAATTAATTCTAGGAATGAATTGGACATCGGATGAGGGAGGGAGAGCAGGTAGGTTGTTGTTGACATGTCATAGGGATTAGAACTAAGCATAGTGACTATTAGTGTCCGTACCTTTGAGGTCTGGGACGAACGAAATCAAATGGACATGTTATGAGGAGCGTAGGAACATAAGAATGGAAGAGACTGCAAGAGACCATAAGGCCTACAATAGGCAGTTCTATTTCCATTACTATACCCATTCACAAAGTTATCTAACATTCTCTAACACACTAGTTTCGGTGCTCACTACATGGTTACCGAGTATATTCCTTTCGTTAACCACTCTGTTGGTAAACCAGTTCTTGCTAATTCCCTTACATCTAAATTTGTCAATTTTAAATCTAATAATAAAAGTCATGCACTGCTGTCTTAATATGATGACCTTGTCTGTACAAAGGTCTCCCAAAGGATTACAAAGGAACATGCCGACAGGAGACCTTTTGGTCCTTAACTAGTTCGGATGCGAAAAAGATTATAATAATAATAAATAAATAAATACATTTTATAATATAATAAAATCAATAAGCATTGGAGATGGGTGTGTGGGTGTGAGTGTGGGTGTGGTTGTGGGGGAGGTGTTGATGTGGGTACAGCCAGCCAGCTGATGTGAAGATAGTTAAAGGGTTGAAAAAAATCACTGTTATGTGATAACTGTATGGTTACACAGCTCACGGTTCCTTCAAAACAGTTTGAGTCTTATTCTTAGGTGATTCCGTTTAACGTCCCCAACTCCCCCTATCAGGAGGCTAGAACGGTGCCCCTTATAGAGAACTTTGTAGCGTGGAATTGAATGGACAATAACCTTGGTCCAACTCGCTGGCGGCAGAGCTTGAACTGCTGTCACTCCAACCTCCGCCGCAGGTGGTGACGCTCTAACCCGCTCGGCCAGCGAGTATATATATAAGTAAATGAATGAAAAGCACTTATAGGTTAGTCGAAGAATATGACAAGGGGAAGAAAGGTTAACTTGAAATAAAAGTAGAAATACAGGTTTCGGAAAATTTCCAGAAACACACAAGCACAGATATCTAACATGAAACTTAAGTTGTCCAAAAGCAGCAGCAGCAGCAGAAAAAAAAAAAAAAAAAAAAAAAAAAACTAAGAGGATGAATTACGAAGAAAAGGAAGAAGAGTGGGATCAATGCGTTTGCGTGTTACTGGAAGGGAACAGAAGAATCCTATTGTCAACGCCCCAAAAGTGTTGTTCCTTGATGGAGACAAATGTTACCAAACAGTGCGACCCATTAAGTCACGCTTTTGGTCATTATACGAAACTTTTAGTGAGATCTTTCTTCCATCAGCTCTTCGTATTCGAACTTGATTCGATTTAGAGACGCGAACTCCCCTCTATCAGAAGGCTAGGGCGGTTCCCGTAGCACGGAACTTAACCATGTCCTTGGTCCAACTCGCTAGCGGTAGGGTTCAAATTGCCGTTACCTCGACCTCCGCCGCAAGTAGCGACGCTCTAACTTGTAGCGGCCCTAAAACAATTGTAAGATTGTAAACAATCGTGGTTGAAGGGTCTATTTCTGATTCCGTGTGGTTCAGATTTTAACGACTGAGTTTGTCTTGATTTCCTACTTATAAATGCTCTGTTCTCTCGTTATGGTTATGATCTCACGTGAGAGGCTACAGATGGTTTTGATCTCATCAAAGAAGATTTGATCCGTCAGCGCGCTTTCAACGGCCACGAGATTATGAGAAAAGCTTTTGATCCTCGTCTCGATTAAATTTTTTTGTGTACACAAGCATTCTAATGAAGGGAAGATTACCGTACAAACATAAAATGTTTATCAAATATTATCTACTTTTTTTTTTTTTTTTTATATCCCCCGATTTGTTTGCTCAGAAATAAGGCCACGAGGCTTCGGTCTTTCACTATGATAGGAGTGGGCAACCCTTGGCACGCGTGCAAAAACTGGCACGCGGACTTTTTTTTTCCGGCACGCGAAACCCAGAGCTTACTTTATAAAAGATAACTCATAGATTTCCAACTTCTTTTGTATGACCACTGGTAAGCACAAGCTGTGCTAGGCGGCGGACTGGGGCCCTCCTGGGAGCTGAGAATGGGGAGGCGACCCATACTCGTATGTAGGCCTATAATTCTACTCAGTCGAAGCACGAGAAATTTTTGTATCAAATATTTGGCTGATTTTGGCACACACACTTAAAAAGGTTGCCCACCCATGCACTAGAATATTCACAGACAAATATGTTAGGGAGCCTGATCTAAGAAGCGATTCATAGGGTCTTCATCGTGTGCTTGTGGCGTAATCGGAATCTTGCTGGTCTCGCATTCACTTAGTTGTGGGTTCGAAAGTCCTACTCCTCTCTGATTCCCACCAGTGACTGTCACCTGCCCCAGCAGTCCCCATAATGATAATTTGCACCAAATATACATTTTTTTTTTACTATGGGCGCGTAACAGTATCTGTGAAGAAGTCACATACTGTAACTATATAAACTATAAATTCTATGTGTGCTGTAACTTATAGAGGGTGTCTATCTTCAAGAAGCCATGTACGGTATACTTTATAGATTAACTTGTACACTGGACCTTACTAATTTTAAGAAAGTTGTACAATGTATTATGTTGTGTACTATAATTGGGTAAATAAACTGAAACTATCTCAGGTCCTGGTAAAGCAAGATTGACGAAGATCCAGAAGCCAGCATCACATAAACTTCGCTGCAGTGTGACTTAACGACGCTAACTGGGAGAAACGCGAACTCGAAATAATCAAATAAAGATTTTTTTTTTTTTTTTTTTTTTTTTTTGAGACCTGGAGCCTCAAAAGGCAACAAACCCAGCGTTCCAAATCATTCGTTAAATTGTTGGTTATGATTTATTAGGATCGGTGTCAGAGTATGACAGCTCAATTTTTTTTTTTTTTAATTCAATATAACAATGATGTCCCTTTGTCACCAGAAATATTGTTAAAGTAATTTGCAACAGCTTGATTTTTTTTAACACAAGAAAGGATATACTGTATACTTTTATGTGTGCGTGTGTATGCGTGTGCGTTTTTTGGCATATTTGTATTTACCTAATTATGATTTACAATGAATTATCTATATTCATAAGATTATTTTTTAAGTTTGTGTGGATTTACCATAGGTTATATTATAACCTAAGCTATTCCATGAATTAATGCATTAGTATAAGGGTTTTCTTTTTTTGTATCTTTTAGATTTTTTTTCGACTATATCAAAGACAATGAGATCGTCCCTTTCTATCCTGAAAACAAGAGTAGAGTTTTAACAATCTTCTTCAAACGGGCAAGAACTGTTATACCAGTAGATCGGTAAACACCTAAGCAAGACGCTGTAATGTCTGCCATTTATTTTATATTATTTGTTTGTTATTATTTGTCTGTTTGTTTATTATTATTTGCTTGATTTTCATTTACTATTATTTATCTGTCAATCTATTATAATTTACTATTTTCCTGTTTGTTTATCATTGAACTATAACGATGCATTTATATATTTTGTTTATTATTATTTATTCTGTTATAATTTTTTTATTTATAATTATTATCAT
Source organism: Oratosquilla oratoria (assembly GCF_046742065.1). Classification (NCBI taxonomy): domain Eukaryota; kingdom Metazoa; phylum Arthropoda; class Malacostraca; order Stomatopoda; family Squillidae; genus Oratosquilla; species Oratosquilla oratoria. Next base: position 33,871,851 of record NC_134784.1, read on the forward strand.
TTTTTCATATCCGACCTAGTTATGGACCAAAAGGTCTCCTGTCGACATGCTCCTCCTTTGTAATCCTTTGGTTAACAAACGGAATAGACTTAGTAGCCAAATAGTGAGCGCTAAAATAGTTGGTTGTTTTAAGGGTAATTAGAAGACTTTATAGATAGGGATGACAAGTGGTAAGGGCCATGGAACTGCCTAGTGTAGGCCTTATGGTCTCTAGCACTCTCACCCATTCTTATGTTCTTAAGATACCAGCTAAATGACACAATGTAGGTTAAACCATGTTTACAATG
>NC_134784.1:33874637-33879637 GCF_046742065.1 Oratosquilla oratoria
CTATCTCTCTCTCTCTCTCTCTCTATCTATCTATCTTTCTCTCCCTCTCTCTCTATCTTTCTCTCTCTCTCTCTCTCTACTTGTTTATGACGGTCTTTCGGTGATCGACGACGACAGTTTTCCGGTGAGGTGTGATGACATTGAATGATGCTGGGTGGTGATGCTCAGGTCTTTGGCGCCGATGCCACAGGAGGTGACTGTGGAGCCCAAACCTTGACCCGCATTTACTTACACACACACACACACACACACACACACACACACACATCATATAATACGACTATGGTCGTAATACATGGATTACCATGCAACATGTTTCTTTTCTCCAAGAGTAGGTTTTAAATTTATTTCACGAATGTGCTACAATGTTTAATCTGCCTGGGTGTATATATGTGTGTGTGTGTATATATATATATATATATATATATATATATATATTTATATATATAATATATATATATATATATACATACATAATCAATCAGCCATTTTGAGCCCACGGCTTAAAAAAAAGGCCTCGTTTATACCACCCAATGACTCGTACGACTGCGCCAACATCTGCCACGTCACTCCTGCAAACTTCTCTACCTCATATCTCCACCTTCTGTCTGACCTCAATCTTGCATACACACACACACACACACAAACATTTATGTATTAACTTTTATATGTAAGGTAAACCTGGGCTTCATAGTTCTAAAATATCATGAGCGTTTCTTCATCATAAAGCGATTATACTACTACATTATGTTACAATTATAAAATAAAAATTTCATATATAGGAGCCTATTTTGTGAAGAGAAATATTTTAAAAACAAGTTGGAAAGTTTAATCTAAATAAGATTGTCCGTCGCCACCCAGAAGAGCTAATTCTTGAATTCAACAATTCTATTTAAATTTTATTTTATTTAGCTGAGGACAGGCATCCCATGGGGATATATATACGCCAGGAGGCGCGTTGCTTCACTCACACGCCGGCGCCAATCCCCACGATCTCTCCGAGGAGCAAGCTCCCATGCAGACACCCTTCCATCCCACTCCAAGCAACTCCAGAGAGTTTCGATCCACTTGCCCCAAACATGAATTTCGCGAACGTCCCTTCCTTCGCCTCCTCCTCCATCGAGGGTTGTCTCTTGTGGAGACAACGCTGAATAGGATCAACATCATCAGGGAAACGTTCCACATGATGCCCTTATTGCCCGGAGTTGACATTCATTTTTCCTGAGAGTGTAATTTAAGGTGCCAACGCCTGTCTTCGTAAGTTAAAGTTTTGAGCCCATGAATCATTTTGGTCATTCTCCTCTGTACTGACTGTACATAGATCAAGATACAGTGACTATTGAGTCACCCTCCAACGCTTCCCATTTTACCAAGTCAACATCCGTCCTCCACTTATACTCTCTGGAAAGACGAAGAATTCGGTGTGATCTAATAGAGGTACTCAAGTGGATTAAGGGCTTTAATAAGGGTGATACAGGCTAGGTCATCATATTGAGACTTCAGGGCAGGACTCGTAGTAATGAATTCAAATTGGACAAAGTTAAGTTTAAGAAGGAAACAGACAAGAACTGGTTTACCAAGAGAGTGGTTAATGAGTGGATTAGGTTTTGTAACCATCTAGTGAGCGCTGAAACAATGGGTTGTTTTGAAGGGAAGATTAGGTCACTTTATAGACAGGTATGACATGTGATAAGGGACATGCAACTGCCTAGTGTTGGCCTTATGGTCTCTTACAGTCTCCTCCATTCTTGTGTTATGTTTTGATTCCTATCAGTATAGCTTCCAAAGTATTTTCCCTGACGTTCCAATTCACGTCAAAGACACTCGGGTAAATCTATGAGCAACATAAATAGGGTCACAAAGAATGGAGGACAAAACAAGGGAAGACACAAGAAGAAAGAAGGAAGGAGGAAAAGTTAATAAGAAGAGAAACGGGTATGAGAGAAATAAAGAACAAGAGAGAGGAAGAGAGAGACGCAAATGCACACACACACACTCACCTCGTGGCGCAATGGTTAGAGTTCTCTCCTGCCACTACGGAGGTCCGGGTTCGAATCCCGCCCAGGGCTGAAATAATTTCAGTATCGCTGCGCCGCGGGGTGTTACTCCAACTCTCGTGAGAGGGGAGTTGGGTGTGCGTGTGCGTGTAAGGTCACAGCACTACCCATAGATCGGTCATATATGAGCTTTGAGCTCTCTTCCTGGAGGGAAATAGATGTCGATCACGAGTCCAACACGTGATGCATGACCATGGTGAATCACACACACACCTCGTGGCGCAATGGTTAGAGTTCTCTCCTGCCACTACAGTGGTCCGGGTTCGAATCCCGCCCAGGGCTGAAATAATTTCAGTATCGCTGCACCGCGGGGTGTTACTCCAACTCTCGTGGGAGGGGAGTTGGGTGTGTGTGTGTAAGGTTGGGTGTGTGTGTGTAAGGTCACAGCACTACCCATAGATCGGTCATATATGAGCTTTGAGCTCTCTTCCTGGAGGGAAATAGATGTCGATCACGAGTCCAACACGTGATCCAAGACCATGGTGAATCGCCTTAATAAATCACACACACACACCTCGTGGCGCACTGGTTAGAGTTCTCGCCTGCCACTACGGCGGTCCGGGTTCGAATCCCGCCCAGGACTGAAATAATTTCAGTATCGCTGCGCTGCGAGTTGTTACTCCAACTCTCGTGGGCGGGGAGTTGGGTGTGTGTGTGTGCGTGTAAGGTCACAGTATTACTCATAGATCGGTCATACGAGCTCTGAGCTCTCATCCAGGAGATTAATAAATGTCGATCACGAGTGCAACACGTGATCCAAAGAAACAGGAGGCCAGTAATCTCGAATTACGTCTGATCACTCTCCACCAATTCATTCTTTCTGCTATTTCTCTTCTTTCCTTACCTTGTTCTTTCACTCTTTTTCTATTTTCCTAGTTTATTTATCCTTTTTTATTTTTCCTTTCTTAATATATGTGTGTACCTTCAACTCGATCATGGCTTCACATTGCCCTTTTTCCTCATTCTCCTCCTTCCTCTCATAGTCTTCGCTTTTTCTATCCTTTCTCCTCCTTCTGGATTTCCAGCCAGCCACTGAACATGTAACGCTCGCTTTCTTCCTTTCCATGCGCTTCTCGCAACATCATCATCAGCATCACTACCATCACCATCTCCATCAGTACCAGCACCATCATCATCATCGCCATCACCACAAACCCTACATCCATCACCACCCCACCACCACTACCAACATCGCCATCACCATAAGAACGACAACAACCACAACTACAAGAACACCACAACCACAACATCATCACTATCAACCATTGATTTATCCAACAACAATGCGAAAAGAATTGTTCCCTACAGAATCAGATCTATTTTGAACCTTTTCCTTAAATTTATTTTTACTCTTGATATTTTATGGTTAAATGAAAGTGAAATACAGTAAACCTTCGATATAACGGACGATATGGCGACAGGGGTCTGTCATTATATCCGAAGTCCGTTATAACCGAGGATCCCTCGCTATAACGGACGAAAATCCGTTATCGCGAGGGTTTGTCCGGTCAGATTTTTGGCCCGTTATATCTGATATCCGATATATCGAGATCCGTTATATCGAGGGTTTACTTTAGTGAGAGTTTAGCCCTGACATAGCACCTGAATTGAACATCCATTTGATTGCAAAGCTCCTGATGCAACATATTTCTGATCATGCAGGTAAACCTTTGTAACCCCACGCCTTTGAAAGGTCATGTAACTTTTAGGTAGATAAAGCTTCAGGAATGTCGAATGAATTTTTATTCATGCCTACTTGACGGTGCTCTGGTGAGGTGAGATGTGTTGAGTGAAGTTGGGTGGTGATGCACTATCTATAACAACTATAATCATTGAAACAATTTTGTTTTAAAGCCGTAGCAATATTCTCTGGTCTCGCATTCTTAGTTCAGGGTTCGAATCCCGCACTCCTCCAATTACTACCGGTAATTATTACCTGTTCCAACAGGTCAAGTGTGTATGGCAAAACTGACGGCTTCGAACGCAGCTACTCGGCGCCTCCTGGCGTAGGCACTTCACCCTAACATTTAGCTCACACATCATGGAGCGATTTAAATGATTAAATAATCAGTATCTTAGTAAAATAATAGTTTATAGAATCAAATCATTTATACTTCATTTATTTAATATTTCAACAATTTAATAATTAATAGCTTAATAATTCAATAAAATAATAATTCACATATTCTTTAATAATTCAGTAATACAATAACCTATATAAAATAATCTATTAATTTAATTGATAATTTCACAACTTAATCAAGTGATCATTTATACGATAAAATTCATTCGCACATAAGAAAAAGAATGGGCGTGGAACGAAAATACAATTATAAAGGTCAGTGCGGAAGTGTAATTACAATGAAATCAGCGTTTATGTGACAAGTGGCATTATGCTGTCACAGCGTGTTAGTTAAGATCTGAATCACACTTTCAGTTTTCATTTGAAAAAATAAAAGAATGGAGGAGTCTGCAAGAGACCATAAGGCCTACACTAGGCAGTTCCATTTCCCTTACCATCTGCCATCCCTATCCATAAAGTTATCTCATCTTCTTTTTACACAACTAATAGGTACTTTTTAATGAAGTGAAAAGAAGTGACAGCACAGAGAGAGAGAGAGAGAGAGAGAGAGAGAGAGAGAGACGAAAATAGGAGGCGAAAGAAGACCAAGGTGGTAAAGAGAGAGAGAGAGAGAGAGAGAGAGAGAGAGAGAGAGAGAGAGAGAGAGAGAGAGAGAGAGAGAGAGAGAGAGAGAGAGAGAGAGAGAGAGAGAGAGAGAGAGAGAGAGAGAGAGGGAGGGAGAGAGAGGGGGGGAAAGATGCGGAGAAAGACAGGAAGAAGACGAAGAGGGTAAAAAACGAAATTAGACGAATAAGAAAGGATGATCAAAGACGAGGATGAGGAACGACGGGAGAATGATGGGAGAGAGAGGAGAGACACAA
>NC_134784.1:33887137-33889637 GCF_046742065.1 Oratosquilla oratoria
GAAAATACAAGAAGGTGGAGGAATAAAACAGAGGAAATAGAAAAGGAGATAAGAGATGAAATTATGGGGAATAACCAAACAGGGGTGACAGGGTGCGAACCAAATACACCTGAAGAGAGAAAATATTGAAATAAAGTTCTTAAGGAAAAGAAGAGTTACGGCAAAGCAATGTAGTGTTTAAAATGTTTGCTAATAACATCTACAGTATATAGCCTACAATCCTTGTATGACAATGACCGTATACAATACACTGAGTTACATGAGACAGACAAACAGACATACAGGCAGACAGACAGAAAGACAGACTAAGGGGTAGATGGAGACAGGCAGGTAAATAGAGAAATAGAGAGACAGATAGACGGACAGACAGGCTGACAGAGAGACAGACAGGCAGACTGAGAAAGATAAACTAGGAAGAGAATGAAAGAGAAAAAGAGAAAGAGAGGGAGAGAGAGAAAGAGAGAGAGAAAAAGTGTAAAACATGAAGAAGAAAAATGACGAGAAAAAGGAATATTGGAGAAGCCAGAGTGAGAAAGAGGAGAAGGTGTATATGAGCATAACGACATGTAGAAAAAGGAAGAGGAAGAGAAATGATGAAGAGGAGAAATGAGGCAAGGCAGAAAATGGGGTGAGAAAATGGACGAGTACTGAAAGAGGAGGAGTGAGAGAGAAAACGAACTTGTGAAACAGAAAGGAGGAATCTGCAAGAAAAAGAAAAACTGAGCCAAGACAAACAGAGGCAATCATTTGGGAAAACCACTTTAGAAAGTCAAGAAACTATGCAGGAGGGAAAACACGTACTATCTAAACTTTCAAACAACTTGTGTTACAAAGTATAAACAATTCAGGAGGCAGAGGAAATTAAACAAATGTAAAGGGAGCGCAAGAGGAGGATAAGTACGAGTTAGGATATATGTACATACATACATACATATATATATATATATATATATATATATATATATATATATATATATATATATATATATATACATATAACAAGATCTCTTTCCCCCTTACCAGGGAGTTCATCCCCACTCCACTCCACTCTCATTCACCACTCCTCCCTCCCTCCCTCTCTCCCTCGCTCTCATCGAAGCATTACTGGATGACGGGTCATTTCTGCATCTCGCCCACTGCCCTGTGTCAGAAGAAATGCAGCAAGACATAGCATATCCACAGCATGGCTGCTTCATTTAGTTGCCGAAAAATATGGCTTCTAATAAAAGAATGTTACTTAGAAGAATGACAGGCAATGGGGAGCGAATGTCATACTAGAATGACCCAGGAGGAATATATTACATAAGGCATTGTACGCTGGTGGCGTCATCGGAAGCATGCTGGTCTCACATTAGTCCCCCACGAAAGACTACTTACTAAATTAGCTTCACACGGAATAACTGGTAGCCTATTAAGTTGGACTAGTAATTGGTTGAATGATCGAAAACAGAGAGTTGTTTTAAATGGAAAAACTTCTGGATTGAAAAATGTTACAAGTGGAGTTCCTCAAGGTTCCGTTCTCGGGCCACTTCTATTCATAGTATATATAGATAATATAGACCATGGACTAAAATCTACTGTTTCCAAATTTGCTGATGATAAAAAAATGTGCGGAATAGCAAATGATCACTTAAACCAATCAGATATTCAAGAAGATTTAGATAAATTACATCAATGGTCTGAAAAGTGGCTAATGAAATTTAACACAAGTAAATGCAAGGTAATGCACATAGGTAAAAATAACAGTAAGTACGATTACAAGTCATTTGAAAATTCGTTAACAAAAGTGGATAGTGAAAAGGATCTCGGCGTAATTATCAGTAACGATCTCAAATCATCCAAGCAGTGTATTTCAGCCTCTGAGAAAGCAAATAAGATTCTAGGACTGATTGCGCGATCTTTTGACTTCAAATGTCCATCACTCATTAACAAGCTATATAAATAGTTAGTTCGTCCACATGTGGAATATGCTGTTTCCGTATGGTCACCGAATCTCATTAAAGACATTGACAGATTGGAAAAAGTACAACGGCGAGCCGCAAAACTGATTCCAAATATCAAAAATAAATCATACGAAAATAGGCTAAAGCATATGAATCTGTTTTCCTTAAAAAAGCGTAGTAGAGTCAGAGGTGACTTGATACAGGTCTTTAAGATTCTAAAGGGAACTGACAACATCAAAAGTGACTAAATTTTCACACTGATTGAGAATCCGACAAGAAACAATTGCCTCAAACTGTACGGAAATAGATTTAAATTGGAAGTGGGTAGAAATAACTTCGTCAACCGTGTAGTTAATGAATGGAATAAACTTCCTGCAGAGGCAGTGCAATGTAGTTCAGTTCGAAGCTTTAAGAATCATTTAGATAAACACCTAAGCAAGATGCTGTAATGACTATCATTTATTTTATATTATTTGTTTATTTGTTTTGTTATCATTTGTCCGTTTGTTTATTATTATTTGTTTGATTCTCATTTATTATTAGTTATGTCAATTTAT
>NC_134784.1:33892137-33939637 GCF_046742065.1 Oratosquilla oratoria
TTCATTTATTATTAGTCATATGTCAATTTATTATTATTTACTATTTACCTGTTGGTTTATTATCTAACTATACCTATGCATTTATTTATGTATCTTATTTGTTATTTACATTATTATAGTTTTTATTTATAATTCTATCATTATTATGATTTTTTCGCATCCGACCTAGATATGGACCAAAAGGTCTCCTGTCGGCATGCTCCGCCTTTGTAGTCCTTTGTAATCCTCCCTTCCCTTACCTTTCGTGGCTGAAGATCTGCCATTTCTCATTATCCTATCCACTCCTCTCCCTATCCTTACCCTACACTCCTCTCCCTTTCACTCCCCCAAGCATTACTCCCTCCCTCTCTCCCCCTTCCTTCTCTTTCCTCCCTCCCTCCCTTCTTCTTTTTCCTCCTCCCCTCCCTCTCCTTCCTTTCTCTCCCCTCTCACCTCCTTTTCCTCCTCCCTCCTCCCTTCATCCTTTCTTCCACCTCTCCTTCTCCCTTCCTTTCCTCCCCTCCTCCTCACCTCCCTCCCCTTCCTTCCTCCCCCCCTCTCTCTCCTCTCCCCTCCTCCCTTCACCCCTTCTCCCCATCTCCTCACCTCCCCCTCCCCTTCCCTCCTTTCTTCCTTTCCTCCTCCCCTCATCTCCCCATCACTCTCATCTCTCAACTCGTCCCCAACCTATTCACTCTCTTATATTCCCCCTCCCTTTCCCCTCTTCTTAACACCCTTCCCCCTCTCCTCTGCTCCTTCACCCCCTCACACCTTCCCCTCAACACCAATCTCCCTTTACCTTACCTTACCTTCATCTTCCCATCTCTCCTTCCCTTCCCTTCCCTTCTCTTCACCTCCCTATCCCTCCTCTTCACCTTTCCACCTTTCCTCCCTTACATCTTCCCTTCCTATCCCTCCCCATCACCTTCCCTTCCCCACCTTTCCTTCCCTCCCTTTCCCACTTTTCCTTCCCTTCCCGTCCCTTTCACCTTCCCTTTCCCACCTTTCCCCCCCTCCCTTTCCCACTATCCCTTCCCTTCCCTCGACTTCACCTTCCCAAATCCCTTTCCGTCCCTTTCACCTTCCCTCCCCTCCCCTTCCCATTCCCCAACGGGGCATCTGTGCAGATGCGCGCTGATTATTTACTTGTTGTCGTTCCTCCTCTTAATCTACGGAAAGTACTTACTGACTCTTCACCTTTTTATCTATTTTTTTTTTACTGACTTCAATATCGCTCTCTGAGCTCTGATATCCTTAAACTACGATAGACAACGTAATCCTCTTTCTTCGATCATAAATCCTCTTTCACAATTTATTTTATTTTATTTCCCATGTTTCTTTAAGGTCGTTTTAGACCAGGAGGATACTACAAATCACTCAAACACACACATACACACACACACACATATATACACACACATATACACACACTCTCATACACACATATATACACACACACATATACACGCACACATATACACACACAAATACACACACACACACACACACACATACACTACATACACACACACACACACACAAATATACAGGGTGGCCTAAAGCCTGGACACAAACAGATTCCTTCTGGTGTTTTGAATCTTTAATTTTCATCGAGCACACCTTCTCCTTTACCAAACAACCAGAAAGAGAAGTCGAGGGAGCTAAGGCCTACTCAACAAAGAGGAGACAACAACAAGACCGTTCTACACGATAGTGATATTGTCTGTGTGTCTAGACATTTTAGGAACACCCCGCGTGTGCGTGTGCGTGCGTGTGTATTCACCTCGGATCTGCTGCAGCCTCTTTCCACCCCACCCATCTTAGCTCCTCGTGGATGACGGGTTATATCTGCATCCGTAACTGTCCTGCGTCAAACACAATGCAGTAAGAGACAGTATGTATGTATGTATGTATGTATATATATATATATATATATATATATATATATATATATATATATATATATATATATATATATATATATATATATATATTCCTGGTTGGAAACAGCACAAGACAGAAGGACATGGAGAGGCTTACAGTTGGCGGACCAAAATCTACATGAGGTTCAAGATCGAGCGAAGTATATATATATATATATATATATATATATATATATATATATATATATATATATATATATATATATATATATAAAGGTCCAAGTTGCCCTTAGATATAAAGCAATGAAGCAAGTAATCGATTGGCGGGATTTTGAAATGACGCAATTCAAGATTATTCAGCGAAGTCAAGAGGAGCTTTGCTTTTGTAGTCTTCTTTTCAATCTCCTTTTCATATCCTCCTCAATTATATATCAGACTTAATAAGAAACTACGCATCTCGCCCACGCCAAAAATAAACAAGTAATAATAAATAAATAAAATGAAAATAGAAAATAAAAATTCTCCAATATAACACATGAACTCTGAGGACGCCACAAAAGAATTTCATAAAATATCGCAGACTGAAGCACAGAGATGATATTCACAAAACACTGAAAGCACAACCTCGAAAACAAACAAACAAACAAACAAACAAACAATGGACGAGGTGAACATGAATCTTAAAAAATTTAATATAGATGAAAACTTGAGCCTCTTAAGACTGTCCCTTTGGGGCCCGGCAGAGTTAAAAAATTATATAATCCTCTGTTTGAAAAATATGAAGATAAATTTACGAACAATAAGGGTAAGGTTGGCGGAGCTCAGGCATCAAAAGCCCAGATAAAAGGCTTACACATATGACATTCTTTCTTCTCCTCCATTCCCTCCTCCTCTTCCTCTTCCACCACCTCTTCCTCCTCCCTTGTCCTTCTCAATTCATTTTCCACTCCTTTTCTCTTCACTTCTTTCCCTCCCCCTGCATGGTGGACGGTGTGAAGCCCGCTTCCTGGTCTATGCAGCAGCTCCCTGGGTTATTGGACTCCCAACTACTCCTTGGGTTGTCGGACTCCCAACTACTCCCTGGGTTGTCGAACTCTCCAGCTACTCCCTGAGATGTCGGATTCTCTATCTACTCCCTGGGTTATCGGACTTTCCAGCTACTCCCTGGATTATTGGACTCCCAACTACTCCCTGGGTTGTCGAACTCTCCAGCTACTCCCTGAGATTTCGGTCTCTCTATCTACTCCCTGGGTTATCAAACTCTCCATCTACTCCCTGGGTTATCGGACTCTCCAGCTGCTCCCTGGGTTATCGGACTCTCCATCTACTCCCTGGGTTATCGGACTCTCCAGCTGCTCTCTGGGTTATCGGACTCTCCATCTACTCCCAGGGTTATCGGACTCTCCAGCTGCTCCCTGGGTTATCGGACTCTCCATCTACTCCCTGGGTTATAGGACTCTCCAGCTGCTCCCTGGGTTATCGGACTCTCCATCTACTCCCTGTATTATCGGACTCTCCAGCTACTCCCTGGCTTATTGGACTCTCCAGCTACTCCCTGGGTTATCGGACTCTTCTTCTACTCCCTGGGTTGTCGAACTCTTTCACATAACTTACTCTATTTCCAAACACAGTCACCTCCTGTCTTCTCTTCTTCTTCTTCTTCTTCTTCTTCTTCTCCAGCTCATCCCAATTCTCCTTTCCCTCCTCCTTCATCTCGTCACATTTTTCTTTCCTCTCAGCCTTCTGTGCTCTTTTTTTTATTTCATCGATTCTCCTCACCTCGTATTTGTTCATTTCTTCTTCATAATTCCCCCCCTCGTCGTTCTCAACCACCTTCTTCCCACCCTCTTCTTTCTCTTCCATTTCCATATTCTCCTCCACCTCCTCAATTCCTTCCTTCACCTTCTAATCCTCCTCCCACCCCTCCTCCTATTCCTCTTCCTCCTACTTATTCTCTTCCTTCTCCATGTCCTTCTACGCGTCATTTCTTATATATTCGTCCATTTTCTAGCCTCATTTCTCCTCCCTAGTTTTTTTTCATCCTTACTACATTCTTAATTCCACTCCTCGTCCCATTCCTACACCTTTAACATTTCTTCTGCCCCCCTCTTCCTTTCTCCTCCTCCTCCTCCCCTTCTTCCACTACTTATAATTTTTTCCTGACTCTTCTTCCACTTCTCTTCCATTTCCTCTTCTTTCTCCTCCTCTTCTTCCACGTTTAACTTTTCTTCTGTTTCCTCTTCTCCTGCCTTCTCCTCCTCCTCGTCCACTTTTAAGTCTTCTTCAGCCACTTTTAAAATTTCTTCTGCCTCCTCTTCCTCTTTTTTTTTTCTTCTGCCTCCTCTTCCTCCTTTTTCTCTTCTACCTCCTCCTCCTCCTTCTCCACTTTTAACTCTTCTTCAGCCACCTTCTTCTTTCACGCTTCTTTCCTTAAAAGTCGCCTCGAGTTTCTCCCACGCGTATTTGCTCCAAATACTTCGAAAGCCTTCTTCGCCGCCGTTCTCGGGGCTCTTAAAACGTTGGCGTCTTGCAACCCGGGTTGCAGCTTCCGCGTGCCAACGTTTTGGGCCTTCAGCGTCTTCGGGCTCTTTTCTTTCTTCCACGTCCATTGTGTACATCTGGTCATCTGTCTTTTGTCCTTGTCTGTCTGTTTGTCTGGCTGTCTAATCTCCTTACTCAAGGTTTCTCTTCTTCCCATTATATGTTCACGTGCCGATTAGCAGGACACACACATACACACACACACACACACACACACACACACACACACACACACACACACACACACACACACAATATATATATATATATATATATATATATATATATATATATATATATATTGTGACATGACAGGTTATGAATGGTAAGAATGGAAAGACACGATTGAGAACAAGAGACTTTATTCCTCAAAGGTGAAACCGGTCAGGAATAAAGTCTCTTGTTCTCAATCGTGTCTTTCCATTCTTACCATTCATATATATATATATATATATATATATATATATATATATATATATATATATATATATATATATATATATATACACACACGAGTATAAGCTCTGCCCTGCTCTCATATATTCTGCTCACCTCTCCTCTGTTCTCCCCTACTTTGCTTTCCTCTGCTCTGCTCTGCTCTGCTCTGCTCTGCTCTGCTGCCATGCACTTCTGTGTTCTTACCAACTTCGTAAACAGTTGGTTTGATGCCTTGAGGGTTCTGGCTTGTTTGGTTTGGCCGTCTTTGGTTTCCGAATGACCAGTGCCCAAATAATACCATTTTCTTTGGTCCACTCGGGCGCGCAATGGCGGCTACTTTTCCAATAATAATGCCAGAAGCTTTCTCTCTCTCTCTCTTTTTGGTTACTACCTGGCACCGTTGGGATTATCAAAAATTTTGGGGACCAAGAGAGACCAAATATAACTGGGAACTATAAAATAACTCCTATAACTAGGGAAAAAAAAAAGAAAAAAAAATCAACCCCATATTAAATATGCAACAAGATTAAAAGGGTTAAAGAGAGCGAGTTATGCTGCAAAGATGCAAGAAGATAGGCTATATGGCCAAATGAAAATGTTCCAACAGTGGAGTACATGAGCCACTTGGACGACCTAGAAAAGACTGGAGGAGACATTGTGTTGATAAAGATGCGTTAAATGGAACCAGGAGGCTGGAAGGAAATGACAAAGGGCCTACAGACATGGCGAGACATTTCAAAAGCTATTATGGATCACCAAGTGCCCCGAAGATCAACGGAGTAAGAGTAAGACCCTATATTTATAGTGTTTAAGGGGGGCCGGTTGACCGACTTTATGGTTTTTATATATATTTTATGCTATTTTACATTATGATATTTATTGGTTTTATAAAATGTTTCAGGTATTTTATGGTAATTCCTATATGAATTAAAATTTAAGCTTTCACATTTCTGCCTTTACATGATTTTGTTTATATATAATTTTACTTATATCTCATAACTGTATTTTGAAATTATGGCGCTCAATTGTCTTGCGCTCAAATATTACTGCGCTCAACTGTCTTGCGCTCAAAAGTCGGCGCTCATTTGTCTTACGCTCAAAAGTCGGCTCACGAGGGGGGGGGGCCCACCCCCGAAAACTTATTGGGCTCATATCTTGCTTGTCGTTGATTCAATTGCTTTGAAATTTTAATATGTTGCTTGTTGGTGTAAAGTAATGCTATTCTGTAAATTTCATGAAGTTTGAGTGAATGGTAGCAGCTAAAAAAAATATATTTTTTTTACCTCACAAAATTTATTTTTCACTTAATTGCTTTGAAATTTTTATCATAGAAACTGTTCATATATCTACATTTTGTAGGAATGTTTTTTTCAATTTTTTGTTTTGTCTTTGAAGGAAAAAATGGAAAAAATATGGTTCCTGAAACCCGTTTTTTTTTTTTACAAATAAAAAAATGTAATTCCTACAAAAAATTCTATTTTTGTTGAAATATAAAATGATACTTAACACAAGTTGATCAGAGTTTTTACCGATTTTATGAGATTATTTGAAGTCCAAAAAACAACATTTCGAGATATCAGCTTCTAATTCTTTTCCTTGTCCTGCCATATGTATTCATCTGATTGGCATGAAATTTTCACATATGATTGTGTATACATTATTGACTTAGTGGAGAATGATGAGTCATTTGGTCTCCCTTGCTAAAGAAAGCATTAATCACTCATAGGTGATAAACAGGCAGCAATAACACAATCTCCCCTTCATCTGTGCTAGTTTCTCCTTGGTTTGAAGAGTCTTGATGGCTTTTCTTCATTTACCCTTCTTGAGGTTGGATATATTCACTATTGCAGGTCATCTTGCAAGATGAATATAAGAGAAATATTGCAGGAACGCAGCGTAACCTCTCTGATGTCTACAAAGGATTACAAAGGTGCAGCATGCCGACAAGAGACCTTTTGGTCCATATCTAGGTCGGATGCGAAAAAAATCATAATAATAAAATAAAAAATAAAAAATATAATAATGTAAATAACAAATAAAATACATAAATGCATAGGTATAGTTAAATAATAAACAGATAAATAGTAAATAATAATAAAATGACATATAACTAATAATAAATGAAAATCAAACAGACAAATGATAACAAAACAAAAACAAATAATATAAAATAAATTATAATCATTACAGCACCTATGTAGGTACTGAAGAGGCCTAGCTAGGAAGACCACACTCTGCGGAGAAGGGATGCCATTTGTCGAAATTTATATAAAGAAAAAATTATTTTAACGACAGTTCTACGTAGTTATAAGCATTGAATAATACCCCCATTTTCTGGCGCACGCGTCACGCTATGACGCCCGGGTCATTTCAACATTATGCCGGGGGGGGGGAACAAGTGATAGTTTCGGGTAGGAATGACAGGGTGAGCGAACAAAACTGAAAAGTGAAATTAAAAAAAAAAAAAAAATCGTGAAAAATTCACCGGGGTGGCCCCCTTTAAGACTAATGAGAGTTAAGTGGGGAAGGGTAAACGAAGATGGGTTGGGGATAAACTGATTCCCCTAACGTTGCGACCACTTTGGTCAAGTCCTCTGAAGAAGACCAAAGTGGTCGCAACGTTTGGCCAATAAATTGATCCTCAACCCATCTTCGTTTACTCTTCCCCACTTAATAATCTCTCAAGACCCTATACCTTGACCATTTCCTCGGGGAGTCTCCACGTCCCTTTTCGCTGACCTAAAAATAAATGAATAAATAAATACAAGTACTCTCGTCTTAAACGAGCTAATTTTGTTCTCTGTACTCCATTCATCACCTAGCCTATATTTCTTCAACTGTTTGCGAGGGAATTTGGAGGTATTTGTCAAGGATTTGCATGTAGCAGTCCTCGGAAAAAAATACATTATATATATATATATATATATATATATATATATATATATATATATATATATATATATATATATATATATATATATGTATATATATATATATATATCGTGTTTACATGTGTGACTGAGATCATAGTGGTACGCCAGTAATAATCACGTGCTTACAGAAAGTAATAATATATTCAGAACATAATTCCATCCCCCTCACAATTCTGGATGTATATATGACAACACATATTTTGAGGGTAATATGTAATCAGGAGTTAAGAAACGAAGTTAATCCGGTGCACGTTTCATCAACCCAAACTCAATTTCCTTTTTCTATGCAACTCCTCAGGCTCTTTTCACACGTGCCGATTTTTCGCCGTGCGCCGTCAACGACACGACGTCGTGCTCTCAAATAACCATGGGTGTCTATGGACCCTTAACATGTGGTCGTGGTTGTGACGTGTAAAAGCGTTCATAGAGACCCATGGTTATTTGAGAGCACCACGTCGTGTCGTGGACGACACACGGCGAAAAGTAGATGTATGCGAGACAAGCGCCAGTTTCCACCTTTCTTCTTCTATTGGTCCATCCTCTTCTTCCTTCCTCTTCAATCCAATGGTCCGCGTCGTCTACTTCCCCTCTCCCTTCCATTCCCTTTCCCAGCCTGCCGTCCACCCTCGTCCATTTCTCCGCTTCAATCATTTCTCCGGCCCAATACACGTTGTTGACGAAGCAACCGGACGATCGAATATGTTTTCCTGTTGCTGTAGTTCGGGACACCGATTTCTCTCTTCCCTCCTCCCTACTCCTTCCTTTGTCTTGAACCCTCAAGTTCTTCTCCCATTTCCCCTCTTAATCCTGCGTTCCCACTACGAGTTTGTTTCCTTTAACCCTGAGATTCTGAGCCTGTTTTCACACATGTACCATATTTATGCAACGCTGTTTCTCTTTAGCCTCCTGGAGCTCACTTCGACACTCAACAGAATCACCAAGCATCCACTAATTACCACTAGTTTTTGTTTTGTGGAGCTTCTTGTGAAATAATGTGGTTCTCAGAGCTGTTTTCTCACATACACTTTACTTATGTAATGCTGTTTGTTAGTCTCCTTGAGACCAATTCGACACTGAATAGAAACACTGTGGAGCCCATTGTGGAACTCGAGAACCATTGCCTTAACCCCCATGTCAACACGAGGATGCCGAAGAGATAACATTCCGGCAGCCTGAACAAGATGAAGAATGAGAAAGAGCGACATCCGGCAAGGAAGGTCCAGAGGTATTGTAGGCCAGGGGTGGGGAACCTTTGTGGGTAAAATGATAGGCGAGTATGGGTCCCCTCCCTTCACTTCCCAGGAAGATCCTAATTCGTCGCCAAGCCAGCATACGAATAACAATGGCCATACAAAATATACTGAAGATTTACTCATTTTCCTCTTTCCTTTTAGACGGGCTCTGGGTTTCGCGAGACGGAAAAATAAACTCGTTAGTGTGCCAGGTTGTGCACGCGTGCCAAGGGTTGCCCACCCATTCTGTAGGCTCTTAATCCGTTGCACAAAGTCCTGTACCTGGACACTGCACATTTACTTTCCATTATATGCTCTAATACATCCCCCAGAAGCTTTCTTATTTCCATCATTCACTACTTTTCTTCTTACTGTTCCTCCTCCATTTTCCTTACAAAGGATTACAAAGGCGGAGCATACCGACAGGAGACCTTTTGATCCATATCTAGGTCGGATGCGAAAAAAAATCATATAATAAAATAATAAATAAAAACTATAATAATGTAAATAACAAATAAAATACATAAATAAATGCATAGGTATAGTTAAACAATAAACAAACAGGTAAATAGTAAATAATAATAAATTGACATATAACTAATAACAAATGAAAATCTTTCCTCCACTTCCCCCTAGTTTACCTCCATATTCACTTCCTACATTTCCTATGCTGCACCTCCACTTCCTGTAACTCCTATTCCTCTTCTTCCACCTTTCCCTTTGCATCTCCATCCACCTCCTTTTCTTTTCTTCCACCTCCAAATATTCTTCCTTTCCTTCTCTTCCACCTCAACATTTTCCTTCTTTCCTACTCTTCCACCTTCACCTTTTCCTCATTTTCCACCTCGATCTTTTCCTCATTTTCTCCTCTTCCACCCCCACCTTTTCTTTCTCTCCTCTTCCACCTCCAATTTTCCTCCTCTTCCACCTCCACCTTTTCCTCCTTTCCTCTTCCTCCTCTCCTCCTCTTCCACCTGAACCTTTTCCTCCTATCCTCCCTCCTTTTTACCTCCACCTTTCCTCCTCTCCTCCTCTTCCACCTCAACCTTTTCCTCCTTTTCTCTCTCCCCTCTCTCTATTGGAGTTCCCATCATCTCAAAGTATTAATTATCTTTGTATCCTTTGCTTCCTCCGTCCCTCACCAACACAGAGACACACGTCCTCGTGTCCTGTCGTCACAAATAAGGTTTTCCTGACTTCTCTCTCTTCTCTCGGCCAGCAGGAAATGCGATTACTCTTTAGCGGACTTAATTAAAGAGGACTCTACTAATTAATTCAGTACAGTTGTCTTGGATCCTGTATGCAATACGGAAAATAAAAATAAAATAAAATAATAATAATAATAATACATACATATACCAAAGGCTTTTTTTCCCCCTTATAAAGGAAGTAGCCAAAAAACAAAGGCATAAAATCCATTCCCACCGATTCCATCCCTATCACACTCCACTTCCTTCAACCCTTTTATTTTGGCACCACCTGGATGATGGATCATCCCTGCATCTTGTCCACTGCCCTGGATCAGAAGCAGTGTCGCAAGACACAGAAGAAAAAGAAGGAAAAAAAAATAATAATAATAACAATAATAATAATAATTAATAATAATAAATAAAAACAATTCAATATAGAACGTAAGTTGTCACACTGAACTGAATTGACAAAAACGAGAATTAAAATTAGAGAAACGATGCAAGAAGAACAAAGTATGAAGGAGCCACAGACGGGTAAGGTGAGGAGTATAATACGCCATGAGGCGCTGAATATCTGAGGCAAATGCCGTCATCATCGCCCTATGATGCAATTTGGAGACTTGAGGGGGCAGGCGCTCGACAGTCATTGCTGGAATTCAGAGAGGAAAGCGGGATTCGAACCCACCAGCGTATACGGATTATGTAGGTCGAGGGCATCGTAGAGTCTTTAACAAAAGTTCAACAGAAGGCAATGTTGATGTTTATATTACATGAACAGAGGAATAAATATATTTTTAATTATAGAATATGTGGACCATGTCGAGACACAAATTATTGCCAATTTTGATGATGCTTACATACTGCCTAGTTGATATATCGTTACAGATTTCTTTACATATGTCAGATATTTTCTAATAATATATATATATATATATATATATATATATATATATATATATATATATATATATATATATATATACATTCATATAACCGCTGGAAAAAATTAAACTGAAGACGGTAAGATTTTTCGTGTGTTACATCTTCAAACAAAGCACAGAAAAGAGAGATTACATGAGCATTTTATGTCTGAAGATGTAATACACGGAAAATCTTACCGTCTCCTGTTTAGTGTTCTCCAGTGGTTCTTCTTGCATTTTGTTTCCCACTGTGAAGTGAGATTCCTGTATGCATGTATGTAGGTAGGTGTATATTATATATATATATATATATATATATATCTATATCTATATACATATATATATATATATATATATATATACGTATACATGTATATAATATGCACATATATATATATATATGTATATATTCATTTCCTTTTTTCCTAATGTTTTGAATCATTGATCACTTGTTTTAATTTCCTTCCTGTGTTGCTTTCTACTTTATTCTGTTTCCTCTCCTTTTAATTATCTCTGCATAAGCTCACCATCTTACTCCCACGCAGTGGGAAGTGAGAAACCCCTGTCAGCTGCGGGAAGCTGGAACCAATGTGACATAACCCGCAGTGGGTCCTGGAAATCGAACTCACGACCACCTGGTCATGAGTCCGATACGGTATCCACTGCGCTAGCGCGAGGCTCTGTATCTCTTCGTCTATTAACTGAACGGGGGTTTTCAACGGATGAATGAAATTGCTCAGTGGTGATGTGTCGGCGAGTGAGGGTCTCATCTACATCTGGAATGGAGCTCAACTGCAATTTGCAATTAAATTAATCTCTTCGATAATTACCAGCAGCCCAATTTTAAAGGCAGAATAACCCAATTAAAGACTTCGACACCAATTTGACTCCTTATTCGTCCTCCGACTTCCTCCTCCTCTTCTTCTTCTTCTTCTTCTTCTTCTTCTTCTTCTTCTTCTTCTTCTTCTTCTTCTTCTTCTTCTTCTTCTTCTTCTTCTCCTCCTCCTTGCTTACCTGAATCCACCTCCTTTTAACTTTCCTTTCCTTTTTAGATCTCAGGCTATTTTCTTTATTTCTTTCCTAGTTTACCTATCGCTTAGTCCCTTCCTTTTGTCTTTCTTCTTGAGGTCTGAGAGGAGACAGAGACAGAGAGGAAAAAGCGAGGTGGAAAAGAAAGTGGATAAATAAAGAGCATAAGACAAAAAGCTAATAGATGGTCACTAAATTGTTTTCCAGATATCAAAAATAAAAAATTTGGCAGACACAAAAGAAAACGTATTGAAGGGTGATAAGGGGAACATATATACAGCAAAAGAAGAATTCACTTGGGCGAGCGACCGAAAGAGAGAGAGAGAGAGAGAGAGAGAGAGAGAGAGAGAGAGGAAAAGAGAAGTGGAAAAGAAAGTGGATAAATAAAGAGCATAAGACAGAAAGCTAATAGATGGTCACTAAATTTTTTCACATATATCAAAAATAAAAAATTTGGCAGACACAAAAGAAAACGTATTGAAGGGTGATAAGTGGAACATATATACAGCAAAAGAAGAATTCACTTGGGCGAGAGAAAGAGAGACAGAGAGAGAGAGAGGAAAAGAGAGGTGGAAAAGAAAGTGGATAAATAAAGAGCATAAGACAGAAAGCTAATAGATGGTCACTAAATTTTTTCACATATATCAAAAATAAAAAATTTGGCAGACACAAAAGAAAACGTATTGAAGGGTGATAAATGGGACATATATACAGCAAAAGAAGAATTCACTTGGGCGAGAGAAAGAGAGACAGAGAGAGAGAGAGGAAAAGAGAGGTGGAAAAGAAAGTGGATAAATAAAGAGCATAAAGCAGAAAGCTAATAGATGGTCACTAATTTTTTTTTACAGATATCAAAAATAAAAAATTTGGCAGACACAAAAGAAAACGTATTGAAGGGTGATAAATGGGACATATATACAGCAAAAGAAGAATTCACTTGGGCGAGAGAAAGAGAGACAGAGAGAGAGAGAGGAAAAGAGAGGTGGAAAAGAAAGTGGATAAATAAAGAGCATAAAGCAGAAAGCTAATAGATGGTCACTAATTTTTTTTTACAGATATCAAAAATAAAAAATTTGGCAGACACAAAAGAAAACGTATTGAAGGGTGATAAGTGGGACATATATACAGCAAAAGAAGAATTCACTTGGGCGAGCGAGCGAAAGAGAAAAAGCTTAATTGGGTCGCAGGTGGCCCGGCAGGAAAGCCGCTACACCTTATACATATACAACGTCGACCAGCTGCTCGTTCCGATGGAGCAAAAAACTTAGACAAAACCAGAATCGAGAGAGAATCGAGCACAGAACCATTCCGTCATAAGAGAATAAGTTTCTGAGGAGAAGTAACGGGTGGTCAGGTTCTACTGATGGCGGTGAGGAGAAAAGTGAGGAAGACTGGGAAGACGAAGAGGAAAAGGATCTAAACGATAGAGGGAAGAAAAGGAGGACTAAGAGAACGGAAAGGAAGTAGAGGAAAAGGAGGACAACGGGAGAAGAAAAGTAAATGGAGAAGGAGGACGAAGACCAGAAGGAAGAAAAGGAAAAAGAGGAGGGCTAAGAGAGAGAGAAGGAAATAGAGAGCAAGGAAGAAAAGTGGGATTAACAAGAATAGGGAGTGTTAGAAATGGCCCCTTAAATTGTAAAGTTTGGCTTTTTAACTCCAGTAATCACTACGTGATGACCGTGGTAGCCAACTGAGATCGCCAACAAGCCAACAGTATCTCTCTTGTACCTTCGAGAAGTATCAGACCCTGAGACGATACTGGCAAAAAAAAAAAAAAAAAAAAAAAAAAAAAAAAATATATATATATATATATATATATAAATATATATATACATATAAATATATATGTATATATATATATATATATATATATATATATATATATATATACACGTATAAATAATCCGCGTTTTGAATATCAGATATTTTTGGAGACGACCCTTTCTTGTTCTTAAGGTTATCGTCGTTTCAACAGTATCGTTCTCGATAACTAAATCAACGATCCGAGTTCGAGTCCCACCGAGGGTTTAAGAAAAATATGCATAGCTGCATAGCAAGCCAGTAGACCAACATTTGTGTGTGTGTGTGTGTGTGTGTGTGTGTGTGTGTGTGTGTGTGTGTGTGTGTGTGTGTGTGTGTGTGTGTGTGTGTGTGTGTGTGTGTGTGAGGTTACAGCATTACCCATACATCGAGCCATATATGAGCTAGCTGGGGTAACAGCTATCGATCACGAGCCCAGCACATGATCCAAAAACTGTGGTGAGTCACAGAAAGGTTAAAGCTGATCAAGGACAAGGAAACCACATCTAAGGCGTTATCACCCCCAAAGTTATATTGTATTACAAAACTTGTGCAGTAACAGGTACTGTTATGGGCCCGGTGTTATCATGCGTGAAGCTATACGCTCATCCCAAGTATTTCGGGAATTCAGCCCAGTGGCTGGCTTCGTCATTCAAGCGAAGAGAGCGAGCGGTCGAGAAGCCTTACGGCCAGTGAGGATGAGATGGTGGAGGCGTAAGAAGAAGATGGAGCAAGGGTAGAAGAAAGGGAAGAAATGGTGAAGAGATACGTAGATGGTAGAAGCGAAAGAAGAAGCTTGAGCAAAGTTAGAAGAAAGGGAAGAGATGGCGAAGAAAGAGGGTACGTAGATGGTAGAAAAAGAATGAAAAAAGAGTAAATGAAGAGAAAGATGTACTTGTAACAGGCGAAGAAAAGATAGTAGAAGAAGCTGGAGAAAGTGTAGAAAATTGGGAATAGATGGTGAAGAGGAATGAAGACATGAAGAGGGTAGAGAAGGAATGAAAAAGAAGTCATTGGTAAAGAAAGATAAACTTGGAATGGGTGGGATCTGGTCGACAAGACCATGAGATGGTAGAAGAG
Source organism: Oratosquilla oratoria (assembly GCF_046742065.1). Classification (NCBI taxonomy): domain Eukaryota; kingdom Metazoa; phylum Arthropoda; class Malacostraca; order Stomatopoda; family Squillidae; genus Oratosquilla; species Oratosquilla oratoria. The sequence goes on from NC_134784.1 coordinate 33,907,163, forward strand.
GAAGGAGCTAGAGCAAGGGAAGAAGAATGGTATTAGCTGGTGAAGAGGAGAAGAAATGCGTGGAGAGAATAAGGGGAATGACAAATGACAGAGAGACAGACACATTGCAACCATTGGTTGAAAGGTAACAAAAATAAAAAAGAAATGTTGATTACCAAAACAAATCAAACAAAAATTCCAGCTTACTAAAAACAAATCATGATTTCTATCTTTCGGTAAGTTCGATTTTCTTCTCCTTACATTCTCTCCTTTCTTCTTTATTTTCTTTATCTCTTTTTCTTCTTAATTTCTTGATCGTACTAGGCGCGGGGCTGAATGGAAAAATTATGCATGTGGAGACCGGGGCCATCTCAGCGTGCAAAAAGCACAATGCATTCTGCCGTGTTCCAAAGATCTAAGAAACTGATATCTTAGAATGGTTTGCGTTACTGGAAAAGCAATAGGAAGATTTGAACACGGCTAACATTACTCCGGCGAGTGTTTTGCCGAAACAGCCACTAAGCCCGGTCAGGCAACAGCAGCCAGCATTCCGAGGTTTTATAACTTATTCCGGTACTAGATATCCACGAGAGGCGCCGAACTGAAATCTTGTGTTTAGGAATTCGTAGTTATCGAGAAGACGACGGAAGAGTTAATTCGTTCCTGACTGGAGTGGAATTGTTGAGAGGGAAGTAGTGGTGTAAGGAGAAACTGGTAACAAAGAAGGGGTTGTGTAGGCTGTAAAGTGTGTTGTATTCTACTGTGTTTGCATATTTTGTGTTGCACTTAATTGTTACGAATTATGTAATCTGTTATGATGTATATTATTGTATCGTATGTACCTTTTTGTGTGTGGTTGCAACGATGTGTGACTGGGGGAAATATGACTGCTTTAGCTGACGAACGTCTTGGGCGTATGCTAGTCTGTGATGATGTCACTAGTCAGGCCACCGTGCAAAGCCTGGGACTGGCTGGCTAATTGAGTAGCAGTCATTGTGGAGAACTGAATATTTTCGGTCGGCAGTGTTCGCCAGGCCTCGGTATCTGGAGTTTGGTTGAGAGAGAGAGACAGAGAGAGAAAGAGAGAGAGACAGAGAGAGAGAGAGAAAGAGAAAGAGAGCGAAAGAGAGAGAGAGAAAGAGGGAGAGAGAGAAAGAGAGAGAGAGAGAGAGAAAAGTCTTTCGATGTCACGTTGCCACTACAGAGGCAAAGGAAGAAAGGATGATATTACTATTTTACCAACGATAACCAGCGTTTCTATCCTTGAGGACAATTCGTAGTTATCGAAAAGAGAACGAAATAGCAGGACAGAGCTCATAGTAATGCGTTTAAATTCGACAAATTTAGGTCCAAGATGGAAACAGGCAAGAACTGGTTTACCAATAGAGTGGTTAACGAATGGAATAGACTGAGTAACCATGTAGTGAGCGATGGAACAATTGGTTGTTTTAAGAGAAGGTTAGATAATATTATGGATGGAGATGATAGATGGTAAGGGAAAAGGAAATGCTTAGTATAGGCCTTATGGTCTCTTGCAGTCTCCCTCATTCTTATGTTATCGAGAAGAGAACGAAACAGTTAACCCGTCTTTGACTGGAAGGGAAGAGGTGGAGGGAAGAGGTGGAGGGAGGAGGAGATACGAAAGAGAGGGACGTGGGGACAAAAAAAAAAAAAAAAAAAGTTTCCTCGGCAATCCCCATCGTTTCATAAGTAGAACGGATTAGGCCGAAAGCAGGAAATATAAAGAAAAATAACGACAATACAAGAATATTGGAAGACTGAAAGCGAGAGACTGAGATAAAGAGAGGAGTAGGGAAGAAGCAAAGGAGGCCGAAGATAAGAGAGGCCTCCAGGTGTATGCCAAATCTGAGGAAACAGGGTCCCCCCCGGGTTCTTACTAGATTATGTTGTGATTGCTAAGGGACTTCAGCTAAAACACAGACTTCAGCCTATACAAATATTTATATAAATTAGAATCAGCAATTAAGCTACAAGCTAAGTATAGTTGAAGCATTTCCGATAAATTTCTTATCAAAAAGACTCTACGGCAGGAGATTCTCTTCAGCTACAATGCAGATCTCAGGCTATACAAAATTTTATACAAATCGGAATCAAACTTCAACTAAGTGGTTTAAGCTTAAATAAAGTTATCAAAATGACTTTTAGCAATAGTAGTGTATCGTAGAATCTGCGTCAATGGTGTAGTTAATGAATGGAATAAACTTCCTGCAGAGGCAGTGCTATGTAGTTCAGTTCGAAGCTTTAAGATTCGTTTAGATAAACACCTAAGCAAGATGCTGTAATGCCTGCCATTTTATATTATTTGTGTGTTTTCATTATTTGTCTGTTTGTTTATTATTTGCTTGATTTTAATTTATTAGTTGCCTGTCAATTTATTATTATTTACTATTTCCTATTTGTTTATAATTAAATATACTTTGCATTTTTATTTATTATTATTTATGCTGTTATACTATTTTATGTTTACTTATCATTATTATAATTTTTTCGCATCCGACCTAGTTATGGACCAAAAGGTCTCCTGTCGGCATGCTCCTCCTTTGGAACTCAAAACCAAGCGATCTATCTTTGGCTGCGACAAGGTAACATTTCTCCAATTGTTCATTCCAGCACTTCCTGGAATACCAACTCAATTCGTATCAACTGCCACACCCTTCAACTATTCTTCCATTTACGAGTGTGTCGGAGCGACGCTACTTGCGGTGGAGGTCGAGGTGACAGCAGTTCGAACCCTGCCACCGGCGAGTTAGATCAAGGGCAGGGTTCATTAGATTCTTCGCTACAAAGTCCTCAGTAAGGGGCACCGTACTAGCCTCCTTATTCTCCACCTCCAGCTAAAGTTCACTGGTGGCGTAATCGGAACCATGCTTGCTCGTCTTGCATTCGCTTAGTTGTGGGTTCGAATCCCGCACTCCTCTCCGATTCCCGGCAGGGACTGTTATCTGCCCCCCCCCCCGAAGAGTCCATGCGCATAATAGGGCAAAGTTTACGGTTTTCGGCCGTAGTTATTCAGCGCCTCCTGGGGTAGACTCCTCGGCTTCTCCATCTCCAACTGCCGCTCCTCCCTGTCACGGTAGTACAAGAATTACTTTCCAAATCTGTTTTCACATTTCTCGTGTTCTTATTTCAATTCGTTCATCCATAACCAAGCCACATTCTTGAATCTCTTTCATCTTTCCTTCTCCCAATTTCTTGCAATCAATTTCTTATATCTCAACTCGATCTTACTTTTTTTTTATTCATCCAATCGTCTTCGTTTCTTCCCTCTCTCTACTTTCTTTGTCTACACACCCTTCCTCCAGTCCTGACTTTTTTTTTTTTTTTTTTTTTTTTTTTTACGTGTACTCGATTTTCCAAACCGCTGAACTTTCTTCCGCTGTGATACGCACCGTCAGTTCTCAACAGTAGCTACCGGTCCTTCGTCCTCAGCGCTTGCTCTCCGAGCATTCCCGTCTCTCTCTTTACTGCTTCTCTCAATTTCCCTCAAATTCAGCCTCAATTTCCACCGTAACTGTCCATTTTCTATTCCGACTCTGGGCTTCGTGTGCCTCGCGAAGTTTCAGGTTTCCTCGTTGGTTCTCCAGTTCTTTAATTATCGTCCGTCTCTTCTTTCAGAACCTTCGTGCCTCCTCTTTCCCCTCCACCGTGAACGAAATTCCACCCAATACATCATCTTTAATATCTTCAATACCAAAGACTTTCAACGAATAAGAATAAATTATCCTAGAGACAGTAAAAAAAAAAAAAAATCTTGTACAAAAGTCATTATCCCCTTTGCATTTATCCACAGACTCCTTTTAAGAATATAAGAATGGAGGAGATTACAAAGGACCGTCGGGCCTACGCTAGGTAGTTCCATGTCCCTTACTACCCATACCATCCCCGACGAATAAGGGGTTGCCTACAGAAGAACTCATGGCTGGAGGGGCAAGTGGATCGAACTTATCGAAAGTTGCTTGGAGTGGGATGGGTGGGTGTCTGCATGGGATCTGGTTCTTCGGGGAGACCGCGATGCCGGTGTGGTGAAGCAAGGACACGCTCCCTGGCATATGGAGCTCAAAATTGATGATTGACGATGGCGAAGATCACCAAGTGCAGGATGTAAAGAGTAGAGCGTATGCTTATGTTGAAGGTGAGGAGTATACGCCAGGGGGCGCTGAGTATTGTAGCCGAAGCCGTCACCTTTGCCTTATTATGCTCTTGGATTGTTGGGACAGGTATCTAACAGTCATTCCTGGGAATCGGAATCGGAGAAGTGCGGGAATCGAACCCTCAACTAAACAAATACGAGACCTGCACGCTTCCGTTGACACCACCAGTGTACGTGTGTGCTTATCTACAAATAAAATCTGTTGCACTAATATTGTCTTCAAGGTCAGTCAAATCAGGTGAATAGATAATTAGATGGACAGAAGGATAGAGAAATTGGAAAACACATAAACAAATAAATATATTATTTAAGTAATAAGTGAACAAATAAATAAATATGTAAAAAACCCTTTCCTCCACTTGCTTGTATTCCCTTTTATTCTTTTTCTTTTTGGCTCCTCTTCACATCAGTCTGGTTCACTTTCTCAAATAAAATTGTTCTCCTCTCCTCCGTTTGTCCAGTCGTTTTCCTCTCTTTCGTTCTATACCCTTTTCCACCCCCGTTTTCCATCCCATTTACGTTCCCCCAGAGGTTCTCCTCTCCTATCCTTCTCGTTTCTTTTCATTCTCCTTCCTATGCACTGCACCATTCTTTCATTTACTTGTGTTGAAGTTTCCCTTGACAGTGCCTCCAGCCCTGAATTTCTCATCTCCTTGCTCTCCGTTTTCCCTTTGCATTTTGATGAATTGAATTTCACCTCATCAAGTTGCAATCAGTTTCGCTTGTCGGGACGTTAGTCAGTCAATCAATCAGCCACTTGGAGTCGGCTACTGAACAGGAGTCTCTACCAGTTTCCCCCTGAGACATTCTGCTACGCCACTCTGCCACGCTACTCCCTTGTAGAGACGGCAGTGCGAGCTAGGATATGTTAAATTCACCCCTACACATGTAGCGACATATTTATATCTATAAATGTATTATGTAAATAATATTCCTTTTCAGTATTTGTCATGTACATTTTGTTTTGTAAATAACCCAGTTATCATATAACCAATGTTATCTATTATCTTTGCCCAAATTATCAAATGTAATCTATTTTATATATGCCTATCATTTATGTTATATATGACTATCATTTATTTTATATTATTTTTTTTATCATTTGTCCGTTTGCTTATTATTATTTGTTTGATTCTCATTTATTATTAGTTATGCCAATTTATCATTATTTACTATTTACCTGTTTATCATCTAACTATACCTATGCATTTATTTACTTTATTTATTATTTACATTATTATTGTTTTTATTTATTCATTCATTTGTTTATCATTATTTTTTTTTTCGCATCCGTCCTAGATATGGACTAAAAGGTTTCCTGTCGGCATGCTCCGCCTTTGTAATCCTTTGTTTGTAATACATTCACGGTGCTACGGGTTTCTCAACACTTTCTTTGTGCTACGCTTAAATAAATCCTTAAGAAAGAAACGAAAGAAGACAAATACAAATCTTCCTATTTACCTTCCCACCTTACCAGCAACCATCAGCGTTTACACCTTCCAACTTTTCTATTACATTTCTTCTCCTTTTCCTCAGTCTCCCTTTCCAACGCGTCCCGTTTTGCAGCCTCCAATCAGAAATATTCTCATCATGTCTCCTCCTTCCTGAATGTCTGACCTATTCCGTCTCATCTTCTCACATTTATTTACTGAGATTCAGTCTTACGTAAATTTTGTATTCAAGACAGGTAAAGAGCCTCTCATGATCTTTCCATCGTCATCTTCCTCTTCCTCTCCTTCCTTCGGAGGGAATAGGAAGAGAGTAAAGGGGAGAAAGACAGAGGAGGTAAAAATGTGAAAGATAGTGGGCAAAAGAGGAACAGTGAATCCAATGCTCCCTTCCAATGATTAAGTGAGTTCAATTTGATATGAAGTCAGGTGGGTTGCGTCTAAATTCTGATTAATGTGATTCTACGATTGTTTGTTGAAGTAGTACACACTGAAATCCATTTCAGATCACTTGACAGATAGCTCACCACATTAGAGACAAATTCAGCTGTAAAACAGGGTCAGATTGTGCTGCCAAAATTGATGGATTCCAGAGCAGTAGCAGCAGAATGCTTGTCAAAAAGAATTTCATATTACATAACAATTAACGTGTTTGCACGTCAGCAATCTGTCAGAATGTCAGGCAATTATCGAGTATCCAAACTGAAAACCAGAGTGATGTTGTAACGGCATGTATATCTAAATACTGGATAGGCTCCACACCAAAATTTGCTTGATCAGTCAGGAAGCGTGTTGGAGCGAGTCAATAAAGAGAATGTAACTGACGATTAAGAATCAACGTCTTTAGAAATATACAACAAAAATACTACTTCTAATACTACTACTACCAAAACTTCTGCTGCTATTACCACATACTACTACTATCAGAACTTCTACTGCTACAACTACTATTCTATCTTATATACCAAGGTCTTCCTTCCCCTTATAAAGGGGGTAGTCAAATCAGAGGCACGTACTTAATCCCACCCATTCCACTCCCCTCCATTCCTACCCACTCTCATCTTAGCTCCTCGTGGATGACGGGTCATCCCTGTATCCCGCCCACTGCCCTGGGTCAGAAACAATGCAGCAAAACACATCACATCCACAGGAGGGCATCCTCCTCCTCCTCCTTCTACTACTATTACTACTACTACTACTACTACTACTACTACTACTACTACCACCACCACCACCACCTCAGAGGAAAGTCTCACAGAACAAGCAGCTCAGAAGCAAATACCAGAATACTTCTACAACTACTGTTACCATCACTTCTACTTCAACAATCTCAACTACTATTAATACTACCTTAACAACTACGACTATTACTACTAGGAGTGTGCCGATTAATCGGCATCGGCAAGACTCGGCACTTTTTTTGGTGATAACATCCACAGACACGAGGACGTATGACCGAAGAAACTTTTAAAAGCAGCACAAGTCGGAGTAAATGTTAGAGCAAATGATATTAATTTTCATTTTTATTTTATTGACGTTAAACCATATCATTCCACTGGAACCACGTGACTCGGATTCCTTGAGTTGGTGGAGAGACAACCACAACTCATATCCTGGACTTAGAAAAGTTGCCAACGAAATGTTGTGCTCTCCACCATCTTGAGTGGAGAGTGAACGCATCTCCAGCATTGGTGGTAATGTCTACACCCCACACAGTAACCGTTTGACTCCAGGAATAGGGTAGAAATTGATGCTGTTGAACTTTAATTTGCGAGTGTTTAACTTTGACTATTAACCCATGTTGGACTCGCGATCGACAGCTATTTCCCTCCCGAAAGAGAGCTTAGAGCTCGTGTGTGTGTGTGTGTGTGTGTGTGTGTGTGTGTGTGTGTGTGTGTGTGTGTGTGTGTGTGTGTGTGTGTGTGTGTGTGTGTGTGTGTGTGTAATTGTTTAAGTTTTAAGAAAGAAATAAGCAAGAATGGGTTTAACAACAGAGTGGTTAACAAATGGAATAGACTTAGTAACCATGTAGTAGTGAGCGCTGAAACTATCGGTTGTTTTAAAAGAAGATGAGACGATTTTATGGATGGGGATGACAGGTGATAAGGGACATGGAACTGCCTGGAGTGGGTCTTCTGGTCTCTTGCAGTCTGCTCCATTCTTCTATTAACAAACACAATTAGTCTTCGATGATTTCCAAATATTTGGTAAGAGAGTCCCTTTTCTTACCTTATTGACAGAAACAAACATTCGGAAATGAACTTGGCAATAAACGGCAAGAAAGAGAGTACTGATGAACCTAAATCAAACACAAAAGACAAAGACGGTCTGAAATCACAAATCAAAGAGGAAATTTGGAAAAGAAACTAATTAAGGCATTGTACACTTCAATGTCGAAAGTAGAGTAGAACTCGCAGCGTTGGCGGCGTGATTAAACAGAGGAATTGCTTGCTCTCGCTCGCTCGCTCGCAGTGTTTGTAGACTGGAAGAAATTATACTTCATAAAAAAAGAACATAAACTAGGAGGCGATGGGTAACTGCAGTCGAAACAGTTATCTTTGCCTTATTATGTACTTGGTGAGGAATACGGAATTCGAACTCACAACTAAGCGAATACGATTGGCTCAATTGTGTCTCAAGGCATTCCGATTGGCTGGCATCTTACATGCAACGACATGACGGCATAACGTCAGTTTTGCTTCCAACGAAATTTTGACCCCCTTGACATTTATACCTTAAGAACATAAAAATGGAGGCGATTGCTAGACCCTAAGATCTACACTGGGCAGTTCCATATCCTTTACCATCTTTTACCCCTATTCATAAAGTTATATCATCTTCCTTTGAAACAACCAATTGTTTCAGCGCTCAATACATGATTACTAAATCTAGTTTTCCTTCAAACGCAGCAATTCTTTTGGGTTTCGTGATATACACATTTTCGTCTCTCAAATTCACTGCGCTGCAGTCCATTTGCTCCATCATTTTATTCAGAAAAGTCTTCCACACAGTCATGATCTCACTCTTACTTTTCAGTTGTCTTGTCTAACTTCATTCTCGTATGAACTTCTCTTGGTTCAACCACTCTTTCACTAACAAATGATTACATTTCCATTAACACTTTCTTTCTCACAAACTTTTCTCAAAAATGCATTACTTCCTTCTCTTTCCTCTCTCTCTTTCTCCTAAATCAGAACATTCTTCTCTCTCTCTCTCTCTCTCTCTCTCTCTCCCTCTCCCAGCTTCACTTACTAACATCCCCTCTTCTCTATGACTGTTCAAATATTTCCTTTTGAACCTAAAAATGTTTCAATCTAAATAATACATTTTATTAATATAATACTATGAATAAATATAATAATAAATAACATAATAATAAATATTACAATACTATATTTTCTCTTTTGACATAATTTGCCATTGTCTTCGTTTTCTATTTTATACCTCCGTTTTCTCATTTCACACAGATACACATACATAACCCTATTTCATTTTTAGACGTTTAGTATTTATATTTAATGTTTTTTTTCTATGAGTAAATCTTTTCACAGATACTTCACATTTGCATGTATCTCTATATTCGTTTTACAATTTTTAATGTTTTATGATTAACACTCGCCTGCTCATCAAACTTATAACATTTTTTTACAAGTTAGATTTAGCTGATACTGGACAACTGTCTTAAGCTAATTCCTGGATCCTATATTTCCTACTGTCTTCAGATTTCGTCCTTATCTCGAAGAGGTAACCCATACTCCATCATTAAATATTATTAAATACACTATAATATTAAATACAACAACTATTTTTCAACATTTTCGTTTACATTTTTCATATATTTTCTGCAGTAGCAAGGTACCATAAAAGACCAAATGTACAAAAGTAATTTATGGTTTGCTATTGTGACTTGTTATTTCCGGAAGGGCCTGGCGGGGGTCGGTTTGGGCTGTAGGTCCCTCAGGTGGAGGAGGTGGAGGAGGAGTAGGAGGAGAAGGAGGAGAAGGAAGAGGAGGAGGGAGCTGAAAATGAAAGTGGGAAGAGAAGGTGGGAACGAAGTAAGGATTGCGAAAAGGAGAGGAGAGGAGAGGGAGAAAGAGAGAATGAGAGAGGGAGAGGGAGAGGGAGAGAGAGAGAGAGAGAGAGAGGGAGAGGGAGAGGGAGAGAGAGAGAGAGAGAGAAAGAATGAGAAAAAGACGGAGAAAGAGACAGAGAGAGAGAGAGAGAGAGAGAGGTAGAAAGAGACAGAAAGAGAGAGAAAGCAGAGTTGAGACAGAGACAGAAAGATAGAGAGTAAAGAAAGATAGACAGAGTGAGAGAGTAGAGAAAAAAAGGATAGAGAAAATTGGAGAGCGAGAGAAAGAGAGATAGAGGGAGAAAGGGAGGGAGGGAAGGAGAGAGAGGAAGAAGGAGAGTAGAGAAAGAAAAAGACAGAGAGAGAGAGAGAGAGAGAGAGAGAGAGAGAGAGAGAGAGAGAGAGAGAGAGAGAGAGGGAGAGAGTGAGAGTGAGAGAGATAGAGAGAGGACGATGGATTCCCCTTCTAGTTAGCCTTGTTACAGTCACTCGTGTTGTCTTTCCTTATGAGAACAGCTATGCTACGACCATATTCTAGGTTTCAGATGGAAACAGGCAAGAACTGGTTTATACCCACGGAGTGGTTAATGAATGGAATAGACTTAGTAACCATGCAGTGAGCGCTGAAACAATTGGTCGTTTTAAAAGAACATTAAATAATTTTATAGATGGGGATGATAGGTGACAAAGTGGTACTGCCTAGTGTAGGCCCTATGGTCTCTTGGTAGGGAAACTCTGTTGATTTCGATCCCTCTGTTTCTTCATTCTCTGTCCAGTTGGATACAATTCGAACACAAACAAGCTATATCCCTTTTTTTTCAAACTCTTCGTAAGTTTCCTGTTGATTCGCTCGTTTCCGCTAAACAACAATGGCATTCCCGATCAATCATAACTTTTGGCTTTGGACAGTCGCCATTAGAAAAAAAAAATCACTGTTTGATAAGGGCAACAGGTTCAGTTGTAAACATGTTTGTACAGTGCCTAAATACAATTGTGAGAGTTACAGTCACACATACACAACATACACACACGCATACTGTACACACAAACACACAAAAAAACTTATACATACACACACACACAAAACTGCAAACACACACAACAATCACACACGCACACACACAGAAAACCTTGTACACACATACACACACACACACACAAAACTGCAAACACACACACGGACACAAACACAAAGAAAATCTTATACACACAGACACAAAACTGCAAACACACACAACAATCACACACGCACACACACAGAAAACCTTGTACACACATACACACACACACACACACAAAACTGCAAACACACGCACGGACACAAACACACAGAAAACCTTATACACAGACACAAAACTGCAAACACACTGAAAACCTTATGTACACACACACACAAGCACACAACGCAGTGGTAGCGTTCGCAACCGCTGCTACAGCGTCCGAGTTCGAATCCCCCTCCCCAGGTCTGAAATAATTTCAGTATCGCTGCGCTGCGAATCGTTACTCCAACTATGGTGGGAGGGGAGTTTAGGGTGTATACGCGCGTAAGGTAAGCATTACCCATAGATCGGTCATATGTGAGCTCTGAGGCTCTCATCCGGGAGGGTAATAGCTTTCGATCACGAGTCTAACACGTGATCCAAGACCATGGTGACTCACACAAAACTACATGCACACACAATACCAGACACATACAATACCACACTCACGCACACATACAAGCAGGCACGTATTAATGTCATGTTTGTATCTGCAATTATAGGGAATATTAGATATTATTATATAAAATTGTGGTCTGATATATTCGTACAAATGTGAGGATCAGTATACGAGTGTGTTAACTGGGCTGTATATTCTGTAAACATAAGTTTTAATTTAATTCAGTTCGTAAAGCCTAATCTATTAACTTCCGTTTTATCGAGACCTTTCAATATGTATATTAACAGGAATTATGCAAACGTTCATTTTCTATAATGTATATATTTTTTCATCATCACGGTTTTATGTATTTTTCCTCGACTTTATGTATTTCCTTGTCTGCCCGTCTGTCTGTTTGTTAATTTTGGATTTTCATACTTGACCTCGTTTCAGATCCATCCCTGACTTTAAAGGGAAATATCCACTCCGAGGCAGTGTCGCAAATGTACAGCTAATTACTGTCCTTCAGACTACGTGCCAACATTTCCATTTGTTTTTTAGGCAAATCCACACTTATAGAAAATAACTTCGTCAGTGTCTATCGGACAAAAAAAAAAAAAAAAAAAAAAAAGGTAATAAGAACAAGAACATCCATAGGGCCTACACTACGCAGTTCCATGTCCCTTACCAACTGTCATCCCTATCCATAAAGTTATCTAACCTTCTCTAAAAATAACCAATAGTTTCAGCGCTAAGTGGTTATTAAATCTATTTCATTCGTTAACCACTCTATTGGTAAAATAGTTCTTGCCTATATCCTTCTTAAATCTAAATTTGTCCAATTCAAATCCATTACTACGAGTCCTGCCCTGCTGTCTTAATATGATGACCTTGGCTGTATCACCCTTGGCTGTATCACCTAATTGAATACTTCTATTAGATCACCCCCGCACTCTCTACGTCTTTCCAGAGAGTGTAATTTAAGGTGCCTAAACAAGTCTTCAAAAATATTGTCTGTAATACCTGCCGTTTCACCTGTGTACTAATATGTACATTTGGCTTTTATGCATAAACACACTCGGGCACAAAGAATTTGCCAGCGTCTATCGGACAAATAAGAATAGGTAACACGAACAAAAATGTTTCTTAACAATCCTGCCTAGTGCATGAGGACACCTGCCTGATTGTCTGTATGTTTCCTCTCTCTCTCTCTCTCTTTCTCTATACATATTCATAACACTACATATATCTCTCTTTCTCCATATTTCTATTTCCATGTATGGTTCCTCTTTCTCTCCTCACCAATCTCTCTATATTCATAGTGCTATATCTCTCTCCATATTTCTCTCACTGTCTATATGATCCCATCGGTTTCTCCTCTCTCTTTATCTGTTTCTCTAGCTCTATCTCTCCATATAATTCTTCCTATCTCTCTGACACCATCTCTGGAACTATCTGTTATTTCTCTCTCTTTCCCTCTGTGTGTGTGTGTGTGTGTGTGTGTGTGTGTGTGTGTGTGTGTGTGTGTGTGTGTGTGTGTGTGTGTGTGTGTGTGTGTGTGTGTGTGTGTGTGTGTTGTGTTTGCATGCGTGATTGTATAAGTGCGTGTTAGTGTGTTTGTGTAACGGTGCGCTTGTGTTTGTGTGTGTGTGTGTGTGTGTGTGTGTGTGTGTGTGTGTGTGTGTGTGTGTGATTCACCATGGTCTTGGATCACATATTGGACTCGTGATCGACAGTTATTAACCTCCCGGATGAGAGCTCAGAGCTCGTATGACCGATCTATGGGTAATACTGTGACCTCACACGCACACACACACCCAACTCCCCGCCCACGAGAGTTAGAGTAACACCCCGCAGCGAAGCGATACTGAAATTATTTCAGCCCTGGGCGGGAGTCGAACCCGGACCGCCGTGGTGGCAGGCGAGAACTCTAACCACAGCGACACGAGTGTGTGTGTGTGTGTGTGTGTGTGTGTGTGTGTGTGTGTGTGTGTGTGTGTGTGTGTGTGTGTGTGTGTGTGTGTGTGTGTGTGTGTGTGGCGGAAACGCCGTGCATGCGTTCGTCCGCGCGTGTTCCTAGGAGACCAGGTGTCCATTCGTGATAGGTCGTGGACAAAAAACATCTGTTTAAATATTTACCCAATGTTAAAAAAACAAGTGCAAACCCCGGACAACACCTACACAGAGACAACAAATCTCGGATCAAACTGGGGTGAGTAAAGAGGGACGAGTGGGAGGAGTTGGGTGACAGTAAGGACCCTACCCCAGGAGGCGCTGAGCACCCCCGACCGAAGCCGTCATCTTTGCCCTATGTACATGCGTTTTGGGGGCCGCTGGGGCAGGTAACTGGCAGTCACTGCTGGGATTCGGAGAGGAGTGCGGGATTCGAACCCACAACTAAGCGTGTACGAGACCAGCACGCTTCCGATGACGCCACCAGCGTGAGTTAGTGACCTGACCTTTACCTGACCTTGATTGACGTTTCCTGTGCGTTACCGTGGCGGCACACTAGGCTAGCATGCTACTTGCTTTTGCTACTTCGTCTGGGTAGAAACGACTTCGGTTACAATATGTTTAACATTTGTATAGATTTAACTTCTCTTAGTTCGACATTCAGCTTCTCGTTATATGACGCAAGATTTATTTGACATTTGGAAAAAAAAAATATTATATATATATATATATATATATATATATATATATATATATTTCGTAACCAAAGTCGTCTCCATTCAAACGAGGTAGCAAAAGCAAACAGCATACTAGCGAGAAATGCCTAGTATGCCACCACCTAGACTTCTTCTATAGGAGACCTTAGGGCCTCGACCTCCGAGTCACACAAACAAGTTTACTTAGTACAGTGAGGCATTGTCAACTCTTCTCTGGTCGGGCTCACATAAGAACACAAGAAAAGAGGAGACTGCAAGAGACCTTAAGGTCTACACTAGGCAGTTCCAGGTCTCTAAACCACCAATCATCCCCCCCAAAAAAAAATCTAACTGAAGATGATCCAGTTTAACGTCGCGAACTCCCCCTATCAGGAGTCTAAGACGGTGCCCCTTACAGAGAACTTTGCAGCATGGAATTTAAGGACCCATGCCTTCGTGCAAACTCGATGGCGGCAGGGTTCGAACTGCCGTCACCTCAATCTCCACCGCAAGTAGCGACGCTCTAACCCGCTCGGCCAGCGATACTTAACCTAAATAATCCAAAGTAATATCTTTCCCTGAATCAATGAACACCTTTCTTCTTGTCTAGTTGGAGGTTTTTCAAACGAACCGGAAACACAAAGAAAGCAATGTTGGGTAAAAGACGAAGAATTAGTGGAGCTATGATGAGAAAACAAGATCTTGAAAGCAACCACGCCTCATCAAATAAAACCGTATCTTTCTTAGTTTACTTCAACCCCCCTCCCCCTCTCTCTCTCTCTCGTTTAGAAAGTGAGCACTCATCAAATAAAACCGTAGCTTTCTTAATCTACTTCAACCTCTCTCTCTCTCTCTCTCTCTCCCCTTTAGAAAGCGAGCACGGTTGATCAAATAAGACCGTAGCTTTCTTAATTTACTTCAACCTCTCTCTTCCTCTCTCTCCCTCTCTCTCGTTTAGAAAGTAAGCACGGCTGGTCAAATAAGACCGTAGCTTTCATAGTTTACTTCAACCCCCCCCTCTCTCTCTCTCCTTAAAGTATTGGTGGAATAAAGCTTATGGAGCCGATATCCCATACGGAGTGTTTATACAGGGATACCAGCCCATCCAGCATTTTTTTTTTTTCTAGGTGACTCCATTTTCTCGTTTAAATAAGGTGAATTATCAGAAGTGTTCTCCTTCTTCTATCGCAGCCTTCCTCATCCTGTATTCATCTATAAAATAGGGTCATGGGATTTCTCATCAAGGATCACTTTCGCAGTATCTTTTTACCCCAAAACTCGCCAGCGCTAGATTATCTTTGAAAGTCTACGCATGCACTCCGCCCGACCTTGTCTCCCCTCTACGCTACTTTCTTCTCTTCTCCTACACTGACCTCTTCTTCCATTAGCTCCTCATCTCTTCTCTTCCCTCTCCTCATCTCCTGTCCCCTCATCTTCCCTCTTCTACTACTGCTACCTCCTTATCCCTTACCTTCATTCTCCGCATCTCCCTTTCCTTCCTCTGCCTTCTTCTACTACTGTTACCTCATCTCTTCCCTTCCCTCTCCTCATCTCCCTTTCCTTAATCTTCCCTCTTCTACTAATATTACCTCCCCATCCCTTACCTTACTTCTCATCTCCATGTCCCTCTCTTTCCCTCTTCTACTAATGTCACCTCATCTATACCCTTCCCTCTCATCTCCCTTTCCCTCCTCTCCCCTCTTCTACTACTGTTACCTTATTTCTTTCCTTCCCTCTCCTCATCTCCCTTTCCCTCCTCTCCCCTCTTCTACTACTGTTACCTTATTTCTTTCCTTCCCTCTCCTCATCTCCCTTTCCCTCCTCTTCCCTCTCCTACCCTCTTCTACTAATGTTACCTTATCTCTTTCCTTCCCTCTCCTCATCTCCTTTTCCCTCCTCTTCCCTCTCCTCATCTCCCTTTCCCTCCTCTTCCCTCTCCTACCCTCTTCTACTAATGTTACCTTATCTCTTTCCTTCCCTCTTATCTCCTTTTCCCTCCTCTTCCCTCTACTCATCTCCCTTTCCCTCCTCTTCCCTCTCCTCCTCTGCCCTCTTCTGCTACTGCTACCTCCTCATCTCTTCTCTTCCCTCTCCTCGTCTCCCTTTCCCTCCTCTTCCTCTCCTTTACCCTCCTCTACCATTCCCATCTCTCTCCTCCCCTCCTCTTCCCCATCCCATCCTCCATTTCCCTCCTCTTTCTTCACCTCTCCTGTTTTGAAGGTCTGGGTATAGTTTCCTTTGACAAAACCTAAGTTGTTGGCGTTTTGTGTGTGTGTGTGTGTGTGTGTGTGTGTGTGTGTGTGTGTGTGTGTGTGTGTGTGTGTGTGTGTGTGTGTGTGTGCGCGTTTGCCAAGTAACGTGAGTGTTAGGACCTTCAAAGAAGAAAAGAATTCGGGGTTGGTTGAGTTTCCAGAGAAGGCTGCAGGTGCCAAGACGTGGAAATACTCGGTACAAGACCTTCTCTCCTTCTTCTTCTTTATCAGTTGAGCGTAAAGTCAATTAGTTGATCGGAAAGTCAATTACCAAAGCTGTTGTTCAGTCGTGAAACAACTAAGAAAACACCTATGACTTTCCTATTTTTTTTTCTTATTTTTTTTTTCTTTTCTTTCCTCCTCCTCCTCCTCTGGTTCCTCTTCCTCATTACCTTCTTACAACTCTTCCTTTTCTTCTCTTCATCCTTCTTTACCCCACAAGTAAAAAATAGATACGAAAAAATATATTGATAAACAGATAAGAAATTAGAATAGATATTAAAACAAAATGCAAAATACACTCTGTCCTTCATCAATGGTGTCAAGAGATCACTATATCAATAATCCGGGTGGTGAGGGTATGGGGGGAGGGGGAGGAGGTGAAATGGGTGAACAAGAACTTCCAAGTTGGCCTCAGCAAGCGATCAACCTTGTCGCTTCTGTCGAACTTTACAACAAATCACCCAAGTCCTCCCATTGGCCAGAGGAACTTGTCTGGTCTCGCTGCTGACTTGTTAGTCCAAGTTCGAACCCTGAACATAATGATCACTTTAATACTCCCCCAGGGAGGAGGAGGAGGAGGAGGAGGAGGAAGAGGAGGCGGGAGAAGCTCTTCTGGCTTGTGTTGTCTAACCGTTGTACAAGAGTTTGAACTCTGCTTGAGCGACGTCGATACGAACATGGCGACATGACGTCATCATGAAACGCAAATTGTCCACATTAGCTTTAACAAGTCACTTCCAAACTGGTATGATAGAGGTATAAAAGAAGTTTATTCTTTGAGTGATGAGGGCTTCCCTCAGCTGAATAAAATCACACCATGGCAGACTGATATACTAAACGAAGAAAGGCGATGTCTATTTGGTAATTTAACGGATTTGAGTCTTTTAAAGATCAGGGTGACAGTTAGGGTGGGGTCAGCCAATATACATACACACATACACACACACTCCAGCTCTCGTGGGCGGGGAGTTGGGTGTGTGTGTGCGTGTAAGGTCAGTATTACCTATAGATCGGTCATACGAGCTCTGAGCTCTCGTCCGGAGGTTAATGGCTGCCGATTGCGAGTCCAACGCGTGATCCAAGATCATGGTGAATCACACACACACACACACACACACACACACACACACACACACACTATATATATATATATATATATATATATATATATATATACAGTATATATATAATATACACATATATATGTGTGTGTGTGTATGTGTGTGTGTGTGTTTATGTATATGTCTACGTATGTATGTATATGTGTTTATGAATAGCTATTTACAAAACTCCTCTTTTCTCGTTCCCCCCTGCCTCTCACCTTTTCTCTCACGTCATATCTCTACAAATATATCAATAGCCTCGACAGAGACGGTTAACAATGTCACTTTTCATGAATCCTCAGTGCAGATTTCAATACTAACAACACAATAAACTTCCACTTGATCTCATTGGGCAACAGCCGGCAGAGCCCCGCTGCCTTCTTCGTGTGAGTTCGAATCCCGCACCCCTCTCTGATCCCCTACATTGACTGCTACCTGCCCATACAGTCCCCATAGCGAACAAGACAAAGATGAAGGCTTCGGTCGCAGGTACGCGTTTCCTGGCGTCGGCTCCTCACCTTTTCGCAATTGCTTAGTTGTGGGTTCGAATCCCGCACTCGACTCTCCGATTCCCAGTCGTGACTGTTAGTTACCTGCCCCCCAACAGTCCCTAAAGCGCATGTACATGGAGCAAATGTGACGGCTTCGGCCGCAGCTACTCAGCGCCTCCTGGCGTAGTCTCCTCGCATCCTTAGTTTACTAGTATGCGGACATCAAACACATGAGATGCCATAGCGCTGTCATATAGGTACAAGAGTTCGTTAGATTCAGGTTTAAGAAGAAAATAGGCAAGAACTGGTTTACCAATAGAGTGGTTAACGAATGGAATAGACTTTATAATAACCTTGTAGTGCGCGCTAAAATAATTGGTTGTTTTTAGAGAAGATTATATAACGTTATGGATGGGGATGATAGGTGGTAATGGACATGGAACTGCCTAGTGTAGGCCTTATGGTCTCTTGCAGTCTCCTCCATTCTTATGTTCTTATAATTTACAGCATCTAGTCCACTCTGACCGACATTAAAGTCTGTTTAAAAATGATTGACATGCAACTTCTATAATCCATTATGATCAATCAACATGATTTTTTTCTAAAGCCTGATATCCAACCGACATTGAGGACTGTTTAGAAATGCTTTACACCCAACCTCTATAATCCATTGTAATCAATCAAAAAAAAAAAAATTCCCCTAAGGTCTCGTATCTAGCCTTTATTGTAGGCTGTCCAAGAATCCCTGATATCCAACTTGTATAAAAGCGGTTCTTAGCCTTTTTTTGGCAACGATTCAAAATCCTATCCAGATCGACCATGGCGATCTATACCCTCTTAAACATATAGTTTCATTTCAATTTTAGAATAATGGTATTCAATTAAATCATCTCTATAATGTTGTGCTTAGATGTTAATGATTTCGGTATTCGAATGAAATATTATTACTTATGATAATATTTCCATCAGGAATATTGGGAAAATGCTAAGTCCACAAATCCTTGAAGACCCATTCAAATGGCTTGGCGACCCAACTTAGGGTCGCGACCCAGGATTCAAGAACCACGGTTCTATAAGTTCCGTTCAAAGTAGATGGGAAGTAGTTGATGGGTGTTGCTTTTTCTGGTGTCAGAAGTATGAAAAAAAAAAAAAAAGCATAGAACAGAGGATCCAAACTTACATGTCCCAGTTCGGTTCCATATAATCTTATCAATTCTTTTCCAATAGAGGAGTGGAGGAGTCGCCGATTAAGTGAAGCGGCCTTGCTGAGGATGTGCTGTGTCTTGCTGCATTGCTTATGACCCAGAAAGTGGGCGGGAGGGAGGGATGACCCGTCATCCATGTGGAGCTAAGATGAGAGGGGGGAAAGGGTGGTGGATGGGAGTGATTGCGTCTCTTTGACTTGGCTACCTTTCTTATAAGGAGGAAAAGCTCTTGGTATAACGATAGACAGAACCATTTTCAATGACGCTCTGCAATCAAACTTCGCCTTTCGATTAACCCGTCTTGGGGAGGTGCGGCAGAGTCTATCGTTAATCCAGAGCAGGCGAAGTTTTCTTCCACGATCCCTTCCTTCGCCAGGCGTGAAAAGGTCAACATCTCCCAATCTAGCAAGACAAAGTCTGACCTTAAGGAAAAGAGATTAAATCGAGCGTCTTCATCTGATATGCTTTGGTGTATTTCTTTTATCCCTTTGGATTGCAAAGAGTGTGAAACCTCAATGCGTACTAATGTAGCTAGGCTCGCTTGACGGCGCAGTGGTACCGTTCGCAATCGATAATCCAGCTGCCTGAGTTCGATTACCGCCCAGGGCTGAAATAATTTCAGACTCGCTGCACTGCGAGCCGGCACTCCAACTCCTGTGATCAAGGAGTTGTGTGTGTGTGTGTGTGTGTGTGTGTGTGTGTGTGTGTGTGTGTGTGTGTGTGTGTGTGTGTGTGTGTGTGTGTGTGTGTAATCACAGCATTACCCATAGAATAGAATATGAGTTCTGAGCTTTCATCCGGGAGGATAATAGTTGTCGATCACGAGTCCAACACGGGATCCAAGACCATGGTGAATCACATACACACACACACACACACACACACACACACACACACACACACACACACACATACACACACACACACACGTCTGTCATACCCGTCTAGTCCACCTCGACCTCCGCCGCAAGTAGCGACGCTCTAACCCGGCTTAGCCAGAGAGCACCCTTTATTAAATAGACTAACGGTAAAATTGAGTTTAATATCTTTCGAAAAACTACTTTTTCACAATTGTTACATATTCAATATTAATTTAGTTACAATACTTACACCGAACATAGACTTTGAAATCTAGCTATGAACGATTACATAATGATTTTTTTTCGACAAATGGATTCCCAATGTATATTTTTGAGAAGTTGGTGTACAATTCTAAAAGAGAGAAAGAGAGAGAGACTGAGAGAGCGAGAGACAGGCCTAAGGTCCAGACAGTCCGTACAACTCTTAAAGAGAGAGAGAGAGAGAGAGAGAGAGAGAGAGAGAGAGAGAGAGAGAGAGAGAGAGAGAGAGAGAGAGAGAGAGAGAGAGAGAGAGAGAGAGAGCGAGACACGCGCTATATATTCTTTATTACTTCATTTGGGTGACCTCTAATTCGAACACCGGAAAAACAAAAATCTTGAAATACCTAACTCATTTTTCTATACCTAGATAGATTTTACATTTACCTTTTTGTCGATAATTTTAAAATAAAAATGGAAATCTAATTTTACTGACCTCGATATATATTTTTTTTCGTTTCGAAAATTGATATATTCTTCGATATTTCAATGACCACCAACCATCTGACCTGAAGGTAAGGAGCATACGCCAGGAGGCGCTGGATAGCTACGGCCGAAGCCGCCACCTTTGCCCTATGATGCGCTTTAAGAACTGTTGGGGCTGTTAACTTACAGTCACTGCCGAGAATCGAAGAGGAGTGCGGGATTCGAACCCACAACTAAACGAATGGGAAGCCAGTATCTGAGCTGAGGTTATCTGTAATTTACAACCTCAACAAGGTAGGCTTGTAGCGTAATCGAACTGTGGGTTCGAATCCTGCACTACTGTCCGATTCCCGGCAATGACTGTTAGTCATAGTCACCTGTCCCTACAGTCCAAGCATATAGTTTAGCAAAGGCGACGGCTTCGGCCGCAGCTACTCAGTGCCTCCTGACGTAGGCTCCTCGCCTGCTCTGGGTCCGTCGAGTAGAAATGGTCCCTAATCACTCAGTGGTAAGGATAATGATATATATCCCAAGAAAGATTAAAAAACAAATAAATAAAACAGGGACTTCTGTAGTAGGTCTGACAATTTTAGAATATTTATCCTATATATATATGCACATACATTCATATATATATATATATATATATATATATGTGTATATATATATATATGTATATATATATATATTGCTATGTTGGGTTGTCCTGTGTTATTATAATTTCCAAAATATTGGAGCATTCAAATATTAGAAAATCATATATTGCTATCTGGGCTTGCCCCCTCTATAGCTCAAATAAAAAACTAAAAATATAAAAATCTCACTAAATTCATATCTTTAGTTTGCATTCAACCAAATCAGCCATCCTAGTCCACTGCTGAGCTAAGGCCTCTTTCATAGCATTCCATGATTTACACGACCACGTAAACCTCTGCCACGTCACTCCTGCAAACTTCTCTATCTAGTCTCTCCAACTTCTGTCTTGTCTCCCTCTGCCACGCTTCCGATCTCTTGGCGTCCACTCAGTAAGACACTTGCTCCATCAATCGTCAGTCGTTCGCACTAACTTACCTGCCCAATTCCACTTCCTCTCTTTTACCGCCTCCACAATATCTTTCACTCTAGGCTGCTCTCTCACCCAACTTGCTCTCTTTATCTTTAATTAATTCTTTATGGTTCTGGTGTTGCTTTAAAGGTCGGTGATTTGTGTTTTGATGATTTAATCTTCATTTCATTTGAAAACTAATGTTCTTGTGAATGGTCACAACACACTGAATAACAAGGCCTCCTTGCTCGTTGGCGAATAGATTATAAGAATGGAGGAGACTGCAAGAGACCATAAGGCCTACACTAGGCAATTCCACATCCCTTTACCACCTGCCATCTCTATCCATAAAGTTATCTCATCTTCTCTTAAATTACCCATTGTTTCAGTGTTCACTACGTGGTTAAGTCTATTCCATTCGTGAACTACTACGCTGGTAAGCCAGTTCTTGCCCATTTCCTTTTTAAACCTCAATTGTCCCAGAAATAATAATAATAATTAATATATATATATATATATATATATATATGTACATATATATATATATATATATACTGTATATATATATATATATATATATTATATATATATTTATATATATATATATATATATATATATATATATATAAAATCAGAAGCGAAGAACTAAATGTGGGAGTCCCTCTGAGTATATTTGGAATTAAAACATAAATAGAAGCAGACATCTATATTTTTCTTTGGGTTTTGGACGAATTACACACGCATGCACATATATGTGTATGAATCTATGTATATATATATATATATTATATACATATATACACGTACACACACACAAATATACAAACCAACATATACTACCATTACCACATTTTCAGCATAAAGATTTTTTTTTTTTTTTTTTTTTTTTCCTGCGAGTAAGGAAGCCTTTTGATTTCTGGTGGACTGTGGCGACGACGGAGCGATAATATTAAATACCCATTTCGTAATCTGATCACTCGGTCTCACAAATAAGCTCAATATTCAAAATACGGTTTGAAGTAAAACAAAATCTCAGCTTTCTAAATACGCTTGATGTTTTCAACACAAACGTTCAAAAACATGAGTACAAACGTTTGAGAACAGAGACTGAATGTAGCCAAATGGAAACGTGATTGATAAATTATCGGACGTTAAATGAACATATCCAGAGCAATAGCAGCATCGTTCTGATGGTCTCGGTTGGTTGTGGGTTCGAATCCCGCACTTCAATTCCCAGCAGTGACGAGGTACGTTGTGCTCAGTGCGATTATCGCTCAACGATGATCGTTCATGGGTCAACGATGATCGTCCATAGATCAACGATGATCGTTCAAGGCTCAACGACGATCGTCAAACGATTGTCTAGAGTACTCATTCTTTGTTTTTGAATGATGTGTCTGCTTTCCTTCGAACTGCAAAGTACGAAGCTATTGATCATTTGAACCGAACCTACCAACGCGCTTACCCTAAATAGGATGCCAGGTAGTAGAATGCGCGTCACCATCCATTGGCTGTGGTGGTAGGCTATAAATCGCACAGAACAAAATCTTCCTTAACAGTCATTACTGGGAATCGGAAAGAAATGCGGGATTCGAACCCACAAGCAAACATATAGGGCAAAGGTGACGGCTTCAAAAGTGTTGGGTTTGTGGGTTGGGGTTCCAGTTGTCATGGTGATAAAGAGTTTACCTTTTTTTTTTCTAAAAACAATTTCCATATAAGGCGTTGTCAGAGTTGTATGTCATTGGCGCTTGCTTCTTTTATATTAGTATGACGTTTCGCTTGTCACAGCTGTAACAAGTACATGTCGTGTACTTGATCAAGCTTTTCATCTATTTGATCAAGCTTACCATGTATTTGTTAAAGCTTATCATGCACTTGATAAAGCTTACCATGTACTTGATAAAGCTTACAATGTACTTGATCAAGCTTATCATGTACTTGATAAAGTTTATAGTGTACTTGATCAAGCTTACCATGTACTTGATCAATATTATCATTTATTTGATCAAGCTTACCATATACGTGATAAATCTTATCAAGTGCTTGATCAAGCTGTAACAAATACATGTCGCATACTTGATAAAGCTTTTCACCTACTTGATCAACCTTACCATGTACTTGATCAAGCTTATCATGTACTTGATCAAGCTTATCATGTACTTGATCAAGCTTATCATGTACTTGAGAAAGCTTTTCATGTACTTTATAAAACTTATTGTGTACTTGATCAACCTTATTATGTACTTGATCAATCTTATCGTGTACTTGATAAAGCTTATCGTGTACTTGATCAAGCTTATCATGTACTTGATAAGGCTTATCATGTACTTGATAAAGCTTATCGTGTACTTGATATATCTTATCATGTACTTCATCAAGTAAATCATGTACTTGACAAAACCTATCGTGTACTTGATAAAGCTTATCGTGTACTTGATCAAGCTTTTCGTGTACTTGATAAAGTTTATCATATAACTTGATAAAGCTTATCGTGTACTTGATCAATCTTTTTGTGTACTTGATATATCTTATCATGTACTAGATCAAGTTTATCATGTACTTGATAAAGCCTATCGTATACTTGATAAAGTTTATCATGTACTTGATCAAGCTTATCGTGTACTTGATCAATCTTATCTTGTACTTAATAAATCTTATCGTGTATTAAAGCTTACCATGCACTTGATAAATCTTATCGTGTACTTGATAAAGCTTACCATATACTTGATAAAGGTTATCAAATACTTGATATATCTTACCATTTACTTAATAAAGTTGATCGTGTACTTGATATATCTTATCATGTACTTGATAAAGTTTACCGTGTACTTGATAAAGCTCATCATGTACTTGAACAAGCTTATCATGTATTTGATAAATCTTATCAAGTACTTGATCAAGCTGTAACAAGCGAAAGGTCGTACTAATACGAGCGACTTTAGAATGTTTTCATTAGCAATGCTGTTCTCAGCGCGTAGATTGCCTACAGTTGAGTAATTATAAAAAAATATATATATATTGTACGGAAGCAAATATACAAAAAGAAGAAATGGTGATATTTTATTAGCTTTAAAGTCACCAAACTACCCCCTATCAGGAGGCTACGATGGTACCCCTTTAAAGAGGATTTCTGGAGCAAGGAATCTAATGAACCATACACTTGGTCCAACTCGCTGGTGGCAAGATTCGAACTGCCGTCACCTCGACTTCCCCCACAAGTAGCGACGCTCTAACCCGGTCGGCCAGCGAGCATCCTACAATTGAATAATAACGAAAAATAGTACTTAAAAAAAAAAAAAAAAAAAAAATACTGATTAAAAATACAGTTCATATTTTTCTCAGTTCGTATCTGGCTTATATCTATGTAATTATAAAAAAACACACACATGAGCAAATAAGCGAAATGAGGAAACAATGATAAGAGATAAAATGAATATTTTTCTGGTTATAGGTCAAGCGTGAGGAAAGATTCTGGATTCTGGAAAAAAAAAAGTGAAGAATTTCCAGCAGACCCATTAGCAAACCGGAAATGATGTGGATGGAACATATTCTCCATGTTGCAGTTGTAAATAAGAATACAAGAGGGACATGAAAATATGGCGTCAAAGATTAAAAAAAAAAAAAAAAAAAAAAAAAATCTTGGAATACAAGAAAATGCACGGTAATAAAATTGACCAAATGGATGTGTTATTGGCCGGAGGGTCAAGAAACAAAAAGTAAATGTAGGGAATATATCTGAACGTATTTGAAATCAAACAGTATATGAAGAGATGCAGATATCTATATTTTTTCTTTGTGTTTTGGACGAATTGGATACACATGCGCGCGCACAGACACACACACGCACATTATATATCACGTTTCAATTTTTGCATGTTGGCCTCCTTGAGTTTCTCGACGTTGATGGCTTAGAATTAAAGTGAAATGTGGTTGATAAAAATATTATATATATATATATATCATACATATACCAAGGCTTTTTTCCCCTTCCAAGAGAGGTAGCCAAAAAGGGAGGCATAAAAACACTCCCACCCATTTCATCCCCAAATACACTCCACACCCCTCCCACCCTTCCTCTCATCTGAGCACCTGGATGACGGGTCATCCCTGCACCCCGCCCACCGCCCTGGGTCAGAAGCAGTGTCGCAAGACACAGTACATCCACAGCAAGGCCGCTTCATTTAATCGGCGACCCCCCCTCTCCGTCCCCCTTTGCATATAAGGAGAGGACGGGGAGAAATCATATATATATATATATATATGAAGTGGGTGGGAGGAGGAAAGACTGGAGTTTAAAATCGAGCTTATTTGTTGACTCAGATTAAGACTTCCTCTTCCCACTCACTTCACACACACATTATATATATATATATATATATATATATATATATATATATATATATATAATATATATATATATATATATATATATATATATATATATATATATACATTATATATATATATACATATATATACATATATATAATATATATATACATATATATATACATATGTATGCAGAAAAAACCACTGGGAAATAAGAAGCTTAGTCCGAACGTTTTCGTCTATTTAAGACATTATCAAGGAATACACAGTTACAGAGACAAAGGTGGATATATATACATAAAGTAAAAGACAAGCTAGGAACATGGGAAGTACACACAAGATGCTTCACAATCAGGTAGAGCCGATGTTTACATATACGGACGTTTGGTCCATGACGTTACGTCACCCCCGCTTAGTAGCACTTGGAGAAGTTCTTACAATTTTATCAATAACAAAATCATCAAGTTTAAATAATCCTAAACTTAAATTGATATTATTGTCAAAGGTTTGTTTAATATGACTGGATTCGATGATGTTTCTTTCTAATAAGGATCTACAAGAAATTATTACATTCGAATTATCCCAGTCAATAGGATGATTGTGGTCTCTTACATGGACAAAAATGCCACTGGAACTTTGCCCACTCCTTACACTATATTTGTGCTGATTTATCCTAGTTTTTTAAGTCTTTACCAGTTTGGCCGATATAAAATTTGTTACATTTAAGGCATGGAATAGAGTAAACACGACCCTCGTTTGCTTCAGGTGAATTTTTAATGAGCTTACTTTTTATAGTATTATTTTTGAAAACCAAGTTGATGTTGAATTGTTTGAGAATATTAGGCAGACCAATTAATTTCTCACTGTAAGGAAGAACCAAAAGGTTCTTTTTGTCAAATACTTTTCTTACGTGTGAGGTGTTATGGAAAGTTTTGTAAGCCATTTTATGAGAAGTGTTTACTAAGTGCTTTGGATATTTTAATTCAGAAGCTATGCTATATATCTTCCTCAGCTCATCATCCAAAAATTCCAGGCTACATATCCTGTAAGCTCTAAGGAACATAGAACTAAAGACAGAAAGTTTTGTCTTCTGATGATGAGCCGAGTAAAAGTGGACATATGATGCGACATTAGTAGGTTTTCTATAAACGTCATATTTTGGTTCTTCCTTACAGTGAGAAATTAATTGGTCTGCCTAATATTCTCAAACAATTCAACATCAACTTGGTTTTCAAAAATAATACTATAAAAAGTAAGCTCATTAAAAATTCACCTGAAGCAAACGTGGGTTGTGTTTACTCTATTCCATGCCTTAAATGTAACAAATTTTATATCGGCCAAACTGGTAAAGACTTAAAAACTAGGATAAATCAGCACAAATATAGTGTAAGGAGTGGGCAAAGTTCCAGTGGCATTTTTGTCCATGTAAGAGACCACAATCATCCTATTGACTGGGATAATTCGAATGTAATAATTTCTTGTAGATCCTTATTAGAAAGAAACATCATCGAATCCAGTCATATTAAACAAACCTTTGACAATAATATCAATTTAAGTTTAGGATTATTTAAACTTGATGATTTTGTTATTGATAAAATTGTAAGAACTTCTCCAAGTGCTACTAAGCGGGGGTGACGTAACGTCATGGACCAAACGTCCGTATATATAAACATCGGCTCTACCTGATTGTGAAGCATCTTGTGTGTACTTCCCATGTTCCTAGCTTGTCTTTTACTTTATGTATATATATCCACCTTTGTCTCTGTAACTGTGTATTCCTTGATAATGTCTTAAATAGACGAAAACGTTCGGACTAAGCTTCTTATTTCCCAGTGGTTTTTTTCCTGCATATTATTTTCACGTGTGCCTTGTGAATTACTGCAAAATACATATGTATATATATATACATATATATATATATATATATATATATATATATATATATACACAGTTCGGAGGGTGGTAAAGAAACACACAAGTCAGAGATGATTTTATTCCTCAAACGTTTCGGGTTTACACCTTCTTCAGAAGGTGTAAAAGCCGAAACGTTAGAGGAATAAACTCATCTCTGACTTGTGCGTTTCTTTACCATCCTCCTATCTTCATCTGTCCAGATGGATAATACACACACACACACACACACACACACACACACATATATATATATATATATATATATATATATATATATATATATATATATATATATATATATATATATATATATATATAACATTCCTACTAATTGAGTCTCTTGCTAGCCATAAATTCGAAAGCAGAACTGGTATTTTGTGTAATAGTATGTGTGTGATTGGAAGTGTACCGACAGTGATGGCAATGGCTTTATTATGGCGTCGGCAGTGACGATGGCGGAAACAGGCAGGATATTCCCGATTATTCTGTCACCTCCGGTAACAACAAACGATACGGTTTAACTTCGCGAACTTCCCATATCAGGAGGCTAGGACAGCACCCCTTGCAAAGGCCCTTTCTAGCGTGGAATTGAATAAACCATGCCCTTGGTCCAACTCGCTGGCGGCAGGGTTCGAACTGGCGTCACCTTGACCTCCGCCGCGAGTAGCGACGCTCTAACCCGCTCGGCCAGCGAGCAACAGTTAAGGAACTGATGCAATCATTCCCATACCCACAAAGATATCTAAGCTTCTTTTAAAACAAACAAAAGTTCCAGCGCTCAGTACATGGTTACTATGTCTAATCCATTCGTCAACCACTCTGTTGGCAATCCACTTCTTGCCCATTTCCTTATTAGATATAAAATTGTCCAATTTAAATACATTACTACGAGTCCTGCCCTGCAGTCTTAATATGATGACCTTGCATGCACCACCTTGTTAAAGCGTTTGACCCATCTGAATGCCTCTTCCAAGACCACCCAGCATCTAAAATTGTCCATTACTACGAGTCCTGCCCTGCAGTCTTAATATGATGACCTTGCCTGCATCATCTTGTTAAAGCGCTTGACCCATCTGAGTGCCTTATCAAGACCACCCGGCAGTCTACGTCTTTCCAGAGAGTGTAAGTGAACGTGTGTCTACGACCGGAGCCACACTGAGCCCCGTGCAGCGCTGCATGAGGCTGGCAGTGTTGAGTGTCTTCGTAAGGTAAATTTCCAAGCTCTTGAGAGAAATTCGCTACTGACAGCAACATTAATCTGATCATTTTTATGACAGCCGCATGTAGGATTCGAACCCACTGCTTTCGGCCACCCGTAAGATTACGTGAAAAGCCTTAACGCAATACACCACAGAGACTTGTGGTGTAGTGGGTTAAGGCTCTGTGAAGGTAATCTTACGGGTGGCCGAAAGCAGTGGGTTCGAACCCTACATGCGACTGTCATAAAAAAGTATCATTCTACGCCCTCGTTAGGGAACCGGAGCGATTGTTTCCTACTCTCTTACTACTGTCGGGAGCCAATTTGGTTCTGGTCGTTCGTATGTCTCCCGAGAGCTATAAAGGACACACTCAAGGAGACGAACTTCAACGTCTCCCGAGGCCATAGAGGACGGGATGGAGTGCCGACACACTCAAAGAGACAAACTTCATTTCCTCTCTTTAACGGTTCTACGGTATTTCAGTGTATGTACCGTCTCTACCGGTGTATAAGAAGCGCTTTTACATTCTTAAATGTATAAAAAAAAATTCCTGTGTCTGTCACAATATTGAATTTCGTGCACAAAATCATACATTTCTTTCCAATACAAAACAATTTTAAGAGTATCTTTCAATAAATGTATGATGAAACAAAATATTTTCTCCACGAAATACCTTTGTAAAATACGGGTGCGTCTTATGCACAGGTGCATTCTATAAGCTGTTAAATACAATAATTGCCAATTCCCGACAAGTCTATCAAAAGAAACACCAAAAGTGGCAAATACAATGATTGCCAGTTCCCGACAAGTCTACCAAAAGACACAACAAAAGTGGGTACGGTGTCTTAATGCGTTTCGATTGTTACAGCTAAAGATGTACATAGTACTATGTAGGTACACAGTCGTGGTACACATATGTGATTTTCTGTTTATTCTTAGACATGCGCACCACGTTTATGTACTTGGTAAAGCTGTAAAAGGTCAAACGTCATACTAATAAGAGGTTCCGTCCTCAGAAGGGTTTTTTTTTGATAGACTTCAAAGGATTACAAAATATTACAAAGGCGGAGCATGCCGACAGGAGACCTTATGGTCCATAACTAGGTCAGATGCGAAAAAATTATAATAAAAAAAAAAAAAAAAAAAATTATAAATAATATAAATAATAAATAAAAGAAATAATTGCATAGGTATAGTTAAATAATAAACAGGTAAATAGTAATTAATAATAAATTGACATATAACTAATAATAAATGAAAATCAAGCAAATAATAAACAAAACAGTGTATCCCTTGTTCAGTATCAAGAACAGATACTCCTACTGCCCTGTTCTCACTTGCGGTTTCAACCGCGGCAGTTCAATTACAATGTAAGTCAATGGAGGCGTTCACACACAACCGCGCAGTTTTTCATTGACTATGCGGTACCGTCGCGTTTTCCGCGCGGTTCACACCGCTAGTATAAACGGGACCTACATGCATTTCTTGAGCGGTCCAGGGGCACGACTGTGATGTCTCTTCCGGAAAGAGTGTGTGTGTGTGTGTGTGTGTGTGTGTGTGTGTGTGTGTGTGTGTGTGTGTGTGTGTGTGTGTGTGTGTGTGTGTGTGTGTGTGTGTGTGTGTGTGTGTGTGTGTGTGTGTGTGTGTGTGTGTGTGTGTGTGTGTGTGTGTGTGTGTGTGTGTGTGTGTGTGTGTGTGTGTATTTATCTAGTTGTATCTTACGGGAGAGGGAGCTACGCTCGTGGTGTCCCGTCTCTGTATCTCGCAGTATCTAAACTGTTCTTAAATTTGAGTATGGTTTTTACACATACTATCGTTTCGTCCAGTTTGTTCCATACATCCACCACTCTGTGGGGAAAGCTGTTCTTTTTCAGGTCTCTTCTGTAACTGTCCTTTTTTTGAGTTTTTTTCCATGTGCTTTTGTATTTCTCGTATTCCATGTTAGTAAGACTTCTCTATCAAGGACTTCCGTAATTCTCATGATTCTATAGATGGTCAACAAGTCTCCTCTTTCTCTTCTTTGTTCCTGGGTCGATAACTCTAGTTTTGATTGTGTGTGTGTGTGTGTGTGTGTGTGTGTGTGTGTGTGTGTGTGTGTGTGTGTGTGTGTGTGTGTGTGTGTGTGTGTGTGTGTGTGTGTGCGCGTGTGTGTGTGTGTGGAGCTGCGGCCGATACTGTCACCTTTGTCCTATTATGCGCTTTGGCGACTGTCAGGTCAGGTAACTAACAGTCACTGCTGGGAATGGGGAGGAGTGCGGGATTCGAACCCGCAACTAAGTGAATGCGAGACCAGCACGCTTCGGATGAAGCCACCAGGAGGTAATAGGGGGTAGGAGGGAGGAGTGGAGAATGAGGCATAGGGAGTAGGAGGGAGGAGTGGAAGATGAGGAATAGGGGGTAGGAGGGAGGAGTGGAGGATGAGGAATAGGGAGTAGGAGGGAGGAGTGGAAGATGAGGAATAGGGGGTAGGAGGGAGGAGTGGAGGATGAGGAATAGGGAGTAGGAGGGAGGAGTGGAGGATGAGGAATAGGGAGTAGGAGGGAGGAGTGGAGGATGAGGAATAGGGAGTAGGAGGGAGGAGTGGAGGATGAGGAATAGAGAATAGGAGGGAGGAGTGGAGGATGAGGAATAGGGAGTAGGAGGGAGGAGTGGAGGATGAGGAATAGGGAGTAGGAGGGAGGTGTGGAGGATGAGGAATAGAGAATAGGAGGGAGGAGTGGAGGATGAGGAATAGGGAGTAGGAGGGAGGAGTGGAGGATGAGGAATAGGGAGTAGGAGGGAAGAGTGGACGATGAGGAATAGGGAGTAGGAGGGAGGAGTGGAGGATGAGGAATAGGGAGTAGGAGGGAGGAGTGGAGGATGAGGAATAGGGAGTAGGAGGGAGGAGTGGAGGATGAGGAATAGAGAATAGGAGGGAGGAGTGGAGGATGAGGAATAGGGAGTAGGAGGGAGGAGTGGAGGATGAGGAATAGGGAGTAGGAGGGAGGTGTGGAGGATGAGGAATAGGGAGTAGGAGGGAGGAGTGGAGGATGAGGAATAGGGAGTAGGAGGGAGGAGTGGAGGATGAGGAATAGGGAGTAGGAGGGAAGAGTGGACGATGAGGAATAGGGAGTAGGAGG
The DNA here is from genome assembly GCF_046742065.1 of Oratosquilla oratoria. Lineage (NCBI taxonomy): Eukaryota > Metazoa > Arthropoda > Malacostraca > Stomatopoda > Squillidae > Oratosquilla > Oratosquilla oratoria. Next base: position 33,939,545 of record NC_134784.1, read on the forward strand.
GAGGAGTGGAGGATGAGGAATAGGGACAATGTTGAAGACTGAAATCTAAATTAAAACGAAAGACAAGATCATTAGAGAGATATAGCTTAAGGG
>NC_134784.1:33944637-33964637 GCF_046742065.1 Oratosquilla oratoria
TAGTTCCATGTCCCTTACCACCTGTTATCCTTATCCATAAAGTTGTCTAACATAAGGCCTACACTAGGCAGTTCCATGTCCCTTACCACCTGTCATCCCTATCCATCAAGTTAATCTTATCTTGGTCAAGAAAATACTTTAGCAAATGAGCTGAGAGTAAGATTTTTAGCACTTCTTAGACTATCTTAAAAAATTACACAAAGATAAAGAAAGTCTGGCGAAGGAGGAGACAGAGGAGATGGAGGAGGAGGAGGAAGACGATAATTAATAATAATAATAATAATAATAATAATAATAATAATAATAATAAAAAAAAAGAGGTTCAACCCATAACTTGAAACTATTCTAAATAAAAAAAAATGGATAGTTTTGGATATCACAGCATCTAGTTTCATAGTTTTATATGGAGTACATCATATTCTTGTCTAATTATTTGTGAACATCTTCAAGAGAATATTCTGTCATCGTTTTGTTTCAGGTAAGATTCTATTACTAAAAATATTATCAATATTATCCTTATTAATATCGTTAATATTATATTATCATCATTATCATATCATTACTATTGTTCTTGTTATTAATGTTGTTGTTGTCCTTATTATTATGACAGTAAACCCTCGATATAATGGATCTCGATATACCGTATGTCGGATATAACGGACAAAAAAATCTGACCGGACAAACCCTCGCTATAACGGATGAAAATCCGTTATAGCAAGGGACCCTCGGTTATAACGGATCTTCGGATATAACGACAGGCCCCTATCCCCATATCGTCCGTTATATCGAGGGTTTATTTTAATTTATAATCCTACTAATTTCTAATACCGAACAAACTTCGGGATATAACGGATCTGTCCGGTATTTCCATCGGATATAACGGATCCTCGGTTATAACGGATCTTCGGATATAACGAAAGACCCCTGTCCTCCATATTGTCCTTTATATCGAGGGTTAACTGTATTATCATTATTATTATTTATTATTATTACTATCTTATTTATTTTTACGGATTTTGGGTTTTATTAAAGGGCGGATACATTCATTCAGCTCAGTGAAACGTTTTTAATCCAAAGAGAAATTTTGATCAATTAGCTACACAAAATTGTCCAGCCCCATTGGAAACTTAATCTTTATAATCATGATCGGGAAACATCAGGGAAACCCACTTCCATTGCAACACCTCTTGCAACTTTCCCCATGACAGTCTGTGCCTATTTTATTTATTTATTTATTCAATATTTATTCTCTATTTTATCTGTTTATTATTCAAAGAAGCCCACTTCCACTCCATCTCTTTTTAGATTGTCCCCAATGAAATGCTTTGTGTGTGTGTGTGTGTGTGTGTGTGTGTGTGTGTGTGTGTGTGTGTGTGTGTGTGTGTGTGTGTGTGTGTGTGTACGTATGTGTGAATGATTCACCATGGTCTTGGATCACATGTTGGATTCATGTGTGTGTGTGTGTGTGTGTGTGTGTGTGTGTGTGTGTGTGTATGTGTGTGTGTGTGTGTGTCTGTGTGTGAGTGTGTGTGCGTGTGTGTCTGTGTGTGTGATTCACCATGGGTATGTGTGAGTGTGTGTGTGTGTGTGAGTGTGTGTGTGTGTGTGTGTGTGTGCGTGTGTGTGTGTGTGTGTGTGATTCACCATGGTCTTGGATCACGTGTTGGACTCGTGTGTGTGTGTGTGTGTGTGTGTGTGTGTGTGTGTGTGTGTGTGTGTGTGTGTGTGTGTGTGTGTGTGTGTGTGTGTGTGTGTGGTCAGATTATGCAGTACACAATCTTTATTTATATTTTCAAGTCAGTGGCAATGGTGGTCATGTCGAGACGATTTAATCACCCCAAGACTCAAAGATATTACTAATTATCCTGATCTCATTAAGCTAATTATTCTTTGGCCACTCAGACACACTCGTAAACTCTGTGAAAAATTAAGCAATTGCTCGCTAAAAATTGCGTTCAGATAAGCTTAATGAATTCTCTTTATTGGCAAAAGTAAAAGAGCAATTGAAATTGTTCGTTTTATGTAACAAAAATGGCGTTTTACATATTTCAGAGGTATTCTTTAATTTATTCATTCATCTATTCTTAATTATAACAAAGGGAAATACTTGTGTGAAAAGGAAATTTTTCATTCTATCCCTAGATGAACACATTATTATAATTTTCATTATTTTTATTATTTTGTATTGACCAACGACCTCTCTCTCTCTCTTGGAAACAATGATTTCAGAAGTTATTGTGGTGGGTTAGAGCGTCGCTACTTGTGGCGGAGGTCGAAGTTCGAACCCTGCCGCCAGTGAATCCTGTAAGGGGCACCGTCCTAGCCTCCTGATAGGGGGAGTTTGTGACGTTAAACCGAATCAACCTCTTTTTTATTCTAATAAGAATGAAGGAGACTGCAAAAAAACCATAAGGCCTATACTAGGCAGTTCCATGTCTCCTTATCGCCTGTCATCCCTATACATAAATTTATCTCATCTTTTCTTAAAACAACGTATAGTTTCAGCACTCACTACTACATGGTTACTAAGTCTATTCCATTCGTTAACCACTCCGTTGGTAAACCAGTTCTTGTCTCTTTCCTTCCCAAACCTAAATTTGTCCAATTTAAAACCATTACTACGAATCCTGCTCTGCTGTCTTAATATGATATCCTTGCCGGCGCCACCTTTGTTAAACCCCTTAACCCATTTGAATACCTCTATTATATCACTTCGCATTCTACGTCGGATGATAGAACTTCCTTTTCACATGAGAATTTCAAGAATTTTATTTTATTTTTTTAATGGAATAAACGCAGACCTCAACCTTTAAGGTCAATAAAATAGATGATAAAGAGAGAAAATGGACAATGGGGGTGAAAAGTGTTGACAAATGAAAGAGATAAGGGAGATAAACGAGGAGGAGGAGGAGGAGGAGGAGGAGGAGGAGGAGTAGGAAAAAATAGGGACAGTGTGAAGAAAACAGCAAAAGGTGGAACATGAGAAAACAGGAAGAGGAGACAGAGGAGGATGAGGACAAGAAAGAGGAGGAGGAAAAGAAGGAGATATGACGAAGACGAGGCGGAGAAAGAAGAGGAGGAGGAGGAAGAGAAGGAAGAGGAGTAAGAGGAGGAACAGGAAGAGCAGGAAGATGAGAAGTAGATAGGACGAGGAGGAATAGGAGGAGAAAGCGAAGGAGGAGGAAGAAAAGGAGGAAGAGCAGGATGAAGGAGGAGTAGGAGGAGGGGGAGGAAGAGGAGAGGAAAAGGATGAAGAGAAGGAAGAGGAGTAAGAGGAGGGACAGGAGGAGCAGGAAAAGGAGAAGTAGAGTGGACGATAAGGAGGAGGAGGAGAAAGGGAAGGAGAAGAAGGAAAAGGAGGAAGAGAAGGAAGATGAGGAGTAAGAGGAGGAACAGGAGGAGCAGGAAGAGAAGTAGATAGGACGAGGAGGAGGAGGAGAAAGAGAAGGAAAAGGAGGGAGAGAAGGAAGAGGAGGCGTAAGATGTGGGGGGAGGAAGAGCAGTAGATAGGACGAGGAGGAGGAGGAGGAGAAATAGAAGAAGTAAAAGGAGGAAGGGAAGGAAGAGGAGGCGTAGGAGGAGGGGGGAGGAAGAGGAGAGGAGGACTAGGAGGAAGAGTAGGAGGAGCAGATGAAGTCCCCAAGGACTAAAGAAAAAAAATCAACAAGCTGGAACTACAATACAGAAAGACCACACAAGACGAAAAAGACAAGAGAGAGAGAGAGAGAGAGAGAGAGAGAGAGAGAGAGAGAGAGAGAGAGAGAGAGAGAGAGAGAGAGAGAGAGAGAGAGAGAGAGAGAGAGAGAGAGAGAGAGAGAGAGAGAGAGAGAGAGAGAGAGAGAGGCTAAATGGACGTTTCTGTAAGGAAAAGAGAACCCAGCCAAGGGCTTGCAGACGAAAAGAGTTAGTTGGTGAGGCAGTCTGAGAATAACAAAAAATCAAATTATGTCGCTTCACATGAGAAACAGAAAAATAGAAAAGAAATCAAACGACTCTCCTTCGAAAATAAATATAACGAAAGTAGCATGGGGACTATACATGTATATGAGAGAGAGAGAGAGATAGAGGGAGAGAGAGGGATAGCGAGAATGGGAGAGAGGGAGAGGAAGGGGGAGAGAAAGAGAGAAAGTGAGAGAGAGGGGGAGAGAGGGGAGAGAGGGGGATGGAGAGTGGGAGAGAGAGAGAGAGAGAGAGAGAGAGGGGGAGAGAGAGGGGGAGAGAGAGAGAGAGAGAGAGAGAGAGAGAGAGAGAGAGAGAGAGAGGGGGGGGAGGGGATGGAGAGGGAGAGGGAGAGGGAGAGAGAGAGAGAGAGAGAGAGAGAGAGAGAGAGAGAGAGAGAGAGAGAGAGAGAGAGAGAGAGAGAGAGAGAGAGAGAGAGAGAGAGAGAGAGAGAGAGAGAGAGAGAGAGAGAGAGAGAGAGAGAGAGAGAGAGAGAGAGAGAGAGAGAGAGAGAGAGAGAGAGAGGGTGAGAACGAGTTGAGATAAAAGCGAAATGTAGAAGATGAAGAAGAGTGGCACGAGAGAGTGGTTGAAATATAAGATAAAGATGAGTGGATGGGTGGTGAGATAAACACAGGGAACCGTTTAGGGATTTATTGTGACGTTTCGTCCTTACCAGGACTTCTTCTTCTTCTTCAGAAGTCCTGGTAAGGACGAAACGTCAGAATAAGTCCCTAACGGTTCCCTGTGTATATCTCGCCACCCATCTACTCATCTGTCTTACATATTTCAACATAAGATAAAGAGATATGAACGAGGTAGAGAGACAGGAGATAGAGAGCAAGAGAGAGATGAGGTTTGAAAGTGAGAAAAATGAGAGGAAGAAAGATGAACAGGAGAGAGGAAGAGGTAGAAACGGAGAGAGGAGAATGAAGAATGAGAGAGAGAAGAAGAGGAGGAAGGAGAGTGCGGAGCCTGACTGCCTGCGGTTAGAAATCTTTAGTTCCGTTGAGAAATACAAAAAGGATCCCCATAGAAAATGGACCCCGAGGTTCATTTTTCACAACAGAAAATGGGAAATGGACCCCTCGACTCAAAACACCAGATTTTTTATTTATCTATTAACAGATAACACATCAACATTTATCAAGAAGTATTGTTCAATAAGATACTCAACCTTGCCTTGCCTAACCCAACCTACTGACAACGAGTTGCATATCTTAGTGAGGGTCCATTTCCTACGGAGGGGTCAATTTTCCGCTATAGAAAATGGAACCCGGGTTAAGTGTCAGGGGTCAATATTCCATTTTAAACCGTCATAGGCGATTCATCGGGATATAAGAGAAGAAAAAAAAAATCCTGAATCACACAGCTATGTTATGCAAAAATTTCCTGTAGACTTTTCTCACTCTTCTTTCTTTCCTTTTACATAAGAATGGAGGCGATTGCAAAAGACACAAGGCCTAAACTAGGCAGTTCCATGTCCATTACCTCCAGTCATCCCCATCCATAAGGTTAACCTTCTCTCAAAATAACCGATATTTTCAGCGCTCACTAAGTGGTTACTAAGTCTATTCCATTCGCTAACCACTCTAGTGGAATATCAGTTTTTGCCTATTTCCTTCTCAAGTCTAAATATGCTCATTTTTATTCTTTCTTCAAATTGCTGACTTCTTTACCAGATGCTCCAAGTAAGTTGTTTCGGTGTCCGCTTGCTGAGGCGAGTTTTTCCTTGAAGCAGGAAATTCAAACTTTAGATCATTTTTTTTTTTTATCATTAAAACCCCGACATTCCAACCTTCCCCAGAAAGCAAATTCGCGTATTAGAAGATAAAAGTCACACAACTTTAAAAACAAAGAATTTTTTTTTTCAACTTTTAACCCAAGTGAGATATAACAAGTGAACAGATTGTCTTCTCACATTTTACGGTGTGACAGAGCAAATCTTAAGCTAGTTGACTTGATGATTCGATTTAACGTCGCGAACTTCCCCTATCAGGAGGCTGGGACGGTGCCCCTTACAGAGGACTAATGAACCATATCCTTGGTCCAACTCTCTGGCGGAAGGGCTCGAACTGCCGTCACTATGACCTCCGTCTATAAAAATGTCCTCTTTTGATTTTACATACTACTCGTGCTTTTCAATCAAATTCAACCATTTATTTCAAGAGAATGAAGAAATATTTGTTATTTATTTTACTCTTTTGATCTGAAAAGTTTCTATTAAACTTGGTCATTTCAAAGAGTTTACAGTCCAAGAATCCAACAGAACTGTGACAGGCTTTCATCTCTTTTATAAAACAGCCTCAGGAAGAAGGTATAGAAGAGTGAGGAGGAGGAGGAGGAGGAGGAGATGGAGGAGGAGGAGGGGACTGAGGAGGAGGAGGAGGAGGAGGAGCAAACGAAAAACATATAATGATTCATTTCTATTCTCAGCCCTCATCGCAACATATCATTCGTTTTCTTGTATTCATTTATTCGTTTTTTATTGCCGTGTTCTTTGATCATCAGAAGTATCCAAGGATAAAGGAGAAGGGGGATTGTTACATCACCTACTCCAATGGCAGGGGAGGACATCAGGCAGGCAGACTTGGAGAAAGGCAGGAAGGAAGGCAGGGAAAGAGGCAGGCTGGAAGGCAGGCGGGCTAGAGTGCAAGAAGGAAGGCAGGAAGGAAGGCAGGGGAAAAGGCAGGCTGAAGGGCACGAAGGAAGGCAGGAAAAAGGCAGGCTGGAGGGCAGAAAGGAAGGCAAGAAGGAAAGAAGAGAGAAAGGCAGGCAGGCAGGGAGAGAGGCAGTCTGGAAGGAAGATAGGCTGGAAGGCAGGAAGAAAGGCAGGCAGGCGGGTAGGCAGGCTGGAAGGCAGGCAGGCAGGGAGAGAGGCAGTCTGGAAGGAAAGTAGGCTGGAAGGCAGGAACGAAGGCAGGCAGGCTGGAAGGCAGGCAGGTTGGCTGGAAGGCAGGCAAGTTGCAAGGCTAGGACGCAGATGGGCAGATAGGCAAGTAGGAAAGCGAAGCAGGTATGTTAAAAAATGTGGCAGGTAAACATGGGGAGGATCAGAAACATTAAAACATTACTGACATCATTTCGACTACAAATCGTCTTGTAGTCGCAACGTCTGTTAAACAGAATTTCTGATCCAACCTGTGTTCCTCTCCTACCTTTTCGGCTCAACTCTCTCACCTTCGAACGACAAGCGGGAATGCAAGCAAACAGACAAGCACTTGCAACCAACGAACGGACAGAGAGAAGGGGCACGGGTGACGGCGAGTGGGTGAAGACGGGAAACGGACAAAGGTTTACTGACCTCAGAAATATGTTGGGGATTCAAGAAGTTGTTGAATAAGGAGAAGTAGAGGAGCACGATAAGGTGTATGTTATGGAAGGAAAGACAGATAAAGAGAAATAGAGAGAATTAGAGATGGTGAAAGAATCATAAGTGATATATGTAAGGAAAGAAATAAAAGATAAGAGATAGATAGATAGATAGATAGATAGATAGATAGATAGATAGAGAGAGAGAGAAGCTCTCCATATAATCTTCATCAACACTCAACCTTGAACTCTGGACAGCTGCTTTGTCACCTTCACACTCACTCAAACGCCGCAAAGTTTTGGACCAGGCGAAAAAGAAGATAAATGAATAAACAGATAAATAAAAAGTAATGTGTACAACAAGTCACACATTATGGACACAAACACATGCATATATACAGATACATATAACACAAACGTGTGTAATTATATATATATATATATATATATATATATATACACATACATACACATATATGCGTGTTTGTGTGTATGTATGTGTGTGTGTGTGTGTGTGTGTGTGTGTGTGTGTGTGTGTGTGTGTGTGTGTGTGTGTGTGTGTGTGTGTGTGTGTGTGTGTGCACGCCCGTCCGTCCATCCGAGATCTGTGCCCCGTTGTTGGTCGCGGACGCCTCTGCTGCCGGGGCTGTGGCCCAGTTGGGCGCGACGAGGGCAGCTTCGGCACTACGACGGACGACGGCGACGGGGCACCAGGATCTCCAGCACACGCCTACGCCCCGAGGGACTTCGAGATCCCTCCAGATGATCGCCCCAGAAGGCTCTTCTCGGCGGCGTGAAGGCGCGGGCAGAAGAGGGGCACTCCGGCACATCACGCGAGTGTTCGGAGTGCTCGCCCGCCTTCCGCCGAGACTCGTCCGTCGGTCCTCGGAGGGCCCCCGAGGAACCGCAGCACAAGATTGACGCGGGGGCCACGAGAGACGACAAACACTTCGGCCGGCGGCACTCGCGCGAGTGTGTTCGGGGTGCCCGCCGGTCTCGGATGTCCAGCGCCGGGAGGAAGACTCGACGCCTGTCGGGGGAGGCCTTCCATTCAGGAATCTCGGGGTTCCTCGAGACGCGGGCCGGAGGAGAAGAAGGATCGCCCGGTCGGAGGCGCCTCGACCAGTGTCCGGGGCACCGCCTTCGAAGCGTCTCCGCGGAATAAATGAGGGAGTGGACGTGTGAGTGAACGAGTGAGTGAAAGAATGCTTGAAAGAGCGAGTGATTGATTGGTTGAGAGTGTGAGTGAAAGTGTGCTTGAAAGAGAGAGTGAAAGATTGAGTGATTGATTGATTGAGAGAGTGAAAGAGTGCGTGTGTCCTCCCCTCAGCTGAATAAAATATTTTTCCATTTGCCACAAGAACACAAAGTGCGTATCCATTTGTATTTGAAAGCAATCATTCCAACATTCTATAATGACATAGTACACACAGCATGACGTAATAAGTATAGCGGTTCCAGTGGAGACTTCGGGGCAACAACTGCTTCTGAGGTTTCACAGCGTTTCTCGTGTTTCATCCACTACAAAGAAAATAACAGTTTACGCAATTGAATAAACGATTCGTATATACAAGAAGTATGTACAATGAGGTACTCCTTTAGGCATAAAGTGTTTCTTGGTATTCTTTGTGTAAGCCACTCTTCGTCGCTGGCCCTGTCTTTCGTTTCTCGTAAGCGGAATCACTTTGACTCGAAGGTTTCGCATTGCTCGTGCTGGTCAAAACGCTGCATATAGTTGACCATGTGAAAAAACAGGCTGATGCAAAAATATACCCACCTTATTAAACGTTTGACATTGCAAGACCCGTGGAAATTCCACGGTTATTCAACTCTGAGGTCTCCCGAAAGAGTCTTCAAAGTCTCCCGCAGGAGTCTTGTAATTTTCCTGAAGTCATCGTCAAAGTCTCCCGAGGGAGTCTTCAGGGTCTCCCGATGGATCCTGCAAAGTCTCCCGAAGGAGTCTTCAAAGTCTACTGAAGGGGCCCTCAAAGATTCCATAAGAAGTCTTCAAAGTCTCCAGAAGGAGTCTTCAAAGTCTCCGGATGGAACCTGCAAAGTCTCCCGATGGAATCTTCAAAGTCTCCAGAAGTCTTCAAAGTCTCCCGAAGGAGTCTTCAGAGTCTCCCGAAGGAGTTTTCAGAGTCTCCCAAAGGAGTCTCCAATATCTCAAGAAGGAGTCTTCAAAGTCTCAAGAAGGAGTCTTCAAAGTCTCAAGAAGGAGTCTTCAAAATATCCCAAAGGAGCCTTCAAAGTCTACCAAAGGAGTCTTCCAAGTCTCCCAAAGGCGTCTTCAAAGTCTCCCGAAGGAGTCTTCAAAGTCTCCCGAAGAACCCTCCAAAGTCTCCCGATGGAGTCTTCAAAGTCTCAACAAGGAGTCTTCATAATCTCCATAAGGAGTCTTCAAAGTTTCCCGAAGGAGTATTCGAAACATCCCGAAGGAATCTTCAAGGTCTCCCGAAGGAGTCTTCAAAGTCTCACGAAGGAATCTTCAAATTCTCAAGGAGTCTTGTAAGTCTCCCGAAAGCGTTTTCAAAGTCTTCCAAAGGAGCCTTCAAAGTCTCCCAAAGAGTCTCAGAAGTAGTCTTAAAGAGTACTAATTAACATGTAAAGCGTGATGCCCAGGAACTGTGGAAATTCCATGGAACTTTGAACACTCCCGAAGGAGTCTTCATAGTCTCCCAAAGGAGTCTTCAAAGTCCCCCGAAGAAGTCTTCAAAGTGTCCCTAAGAAGTCTTACAGGTCTCCCGAAGGAGTCTCCGAAGTAGTCTTCAATATGAAAGTCGTGATGTACACCATAGGTATGCATGAAAGTATGCAGGTATGTACTAACGTATTAATGTTATGGAACATCAACACAAATTCACTTTCCTCCAAGAAGCATCGGTCCACCTCCTCTCCTAACCTTTGCCCTAACCAGCGACGCCGTAAATCACTTAGCCCACCATATCAGAACTACCGTATTAACTAAACTACAGCCGACTGTATCATCTCCATATATAATTATGCTCGATAATGAAAAAATATATTATTAATTGGACCTCAGGTTACACCTGAAGAAAGAGAAAGGCCACGCATCGGTTCAAAGTCTCTTTCGTGAATATATGCTCACGTATAGTGTGAGCTGGTGGCGTCATCGGAAGCGTGCTGGTCTCGCCACCTCTTGCCCCTCCGTAGAGTTTTCTGTGTTTTGTTGTAGATCTTGAATTATATCATCATTCCACCTGCATCGAGGCTCTCCCCGAGGGTTACGTTCCTTTCAAACCACTTTCTCTCACCCTGGCCAGCTCATCTTAAGCCTTCTGGAGGCCACCACATCTTCAATTAAGAGATGCTTCATATCTCTCATCTGATTATGCCTTCGTGTTTCATATTCGTGCATAAAGTGAAACTGTAAATACAGAAACGAGACGAAAGCTCAGTGAGATCCTGCAAGTCACCTAATGAAACTTTTGAGTTAATTGGAGTTGTTTATTGTTGCTAGCACTTTATATATATATATATATATATATTATATATATATATATATATATATATATAATAATAATAATTACTTATGAAGGTTATTGAGAGAATATGCTGACCAAATTAAAGGAAAGAGGGATGGTGGAAAGGTAGAATGAAGGAGGGGAAGCGAGTAGAAGAACAGATGGAAAAATGCCTGAAGATGTTGTTGCAAAATGCTGAAGATATCTCCGTAGATTTCTTACCGTTTTTTGTTTGTTTTTTCTCTACACCTTTTCGTTTTAACAGTTTTCCCTAGCATAGGTAGTTTATATTACATAACTGCAAATACATTCGATGAATTAAATAATTTAAATATATGCACATAGATGCATAATTACACACACGCACAAGCACACAGTGTGAATTATGTGAATAAAATAAAATATATTTCAGAATTCAAACTATTTACACACACAAGCACACACACACACACACACACACACAATATATATATATATATATATATATATATATATATATATATATACATACATATATACACGTACAAGCACACAAAGTGTAAATTATGTGAATAATATAAAATATGTTTCATAATTCAAACTATTTACAAACACAAGCACACACACACACACACACACACACACACACATGAACTCTCTTCCGGGAGGGAAATAGCTGTCGATCACGAGTCCGACACGTGATCCAAGACAATGGTGAACCACACATGGACACACAGCTACACCCGCGTTCCACTCGCACAACAACAACAACAACAACAACAACAACAACAACAACAACAACACTAAAGAAAAAATAAACAATGAGGGAATAGCGTAGCAGGTGGAGGATGCCGATAATTCACTCCCAATATGTAGTTGCTCTGAATAGATCCGAGATTAGTTCCCGGTAATCCTATTCAACCCAGGAAGCTCCAGGCGAGGCTGCTTGTTTGTTTGCTTGCTTGCTTGTTTAATTGCCTGCCAGGAGGCGAGTTTGGTCGGATGGCGGGAACCCCCGCGCGCGCATGCGGGTGACGTCACTTGCCGAAAAGAAAACGTGAAGAGAGGCGAGGCGAAGTGAAATGAAGTAAGGTCAAATAAGGTCGGGTGAGAACTGAGAATAGATGAAAAATAAATAGGACAAGACGAAATGACCTGAAGTAAGGTCAGAGCAGGTCGGGTGAGAACTGAGGATAGATGAAAAATAAATAGGACAAGACGAAGTGAACTGAAGTAAGGTCAAATTAGGTCGGGTGAGAACTGAGAATAGATGAAAAATAAATAGGACAAGACGAAATGACCTGAAGTAAGGTCAAAGCAGGTCGGGTGAGAACTGAGAATAGATGAAAAACAAATAGGACAAGACGAAGTGACCTGAAGTAAGGTCAAATTAGGTCGGGTGAGAACTGAGAATAGATGAAAAATAAATAGGACAAGACGAAATGACCTGAAGTAAGGTCAAAGCAGGTCGGGTGAGAACTGAGAATAGGTGAAAAATAAATAGGACAAGACGAAATGACCTGATGTAAGGTCAAAGCAGGTTGGGTGAGAACTGAGAATAGATGAAAAATAGTACAAGACGAAGTGTGCCGAAGTAAGGTCAAATGAGGTAGGGTGAGAACTGAGAATAGATGAAAAATACATGGGACAAGACGAAGTGGGCTGAAGTAAGGTCAAACCAGGTAGGATGAGAAGTGAGCTGAAGTAAGGTCAAATGAGGTAGTGTGAGAACTGAGAATAGATGAAAAATACATAGGACAATGCGAAGTGAGCTTAAGGTCAAATAAGATAGGGTGAAAAGTGAGAATTGATGACAAATACATGGGACAAGAGGAAGTGAGCTGCAGTAAGGTCAAACCAGGCAGGGTGAGAATAGATGACAAATAGACAAATACGTGGAGAATTGAAAGAGGAAAACGCGTATAGTTGCCTTGATTGATTTAACATTTACCTATTTAACATAGTTACCTATTTAGCTTAGTAGTTTACGAACCAACATTGTGCTGGTAGCTTAATTGGAAGCGTGCTGGTCTCGCATTTGCTTAGTTATGTGTTCAAATCCCGCACTCCTCTCCGATTCCCAGGAGTGACTGTGACTTGCCCCAACATTCAAAGCGCATAGTAGGGCAAAGGTGTCGGCTTCGGCCGTAGTTACGTGACTCTTCGTCCTGGCATAAGCTCTTCACTATCTTTGCGGGTCAGTCCCATCACACAGAAGTCTGGTTCCTGCCCATTTCTCAATTGAGATGGAAGACACATCAACGTCAACTAGACCACAATCCATGTCTACGCAACTACTGCTATTCAATGACATGTAAGCATATCTCCAAATTATCTACATACTAAGAGCTTTTCCCCCCTTATATGGGAGGTAGCCAAAATCAAACCCACGTACCTATTCCCACCCACTCCACTCCCCTCCATCACCCTTTCTTCCCTCTCATCTTAGCTCCTCGTGGATGACGGGTCATACCTGCATCCCGTCCATTCTTCCAAATTATACAGCGTGGAATTACAGAGACCAATACCCACGGCTGGCTAGCATGAGTCGTCACATTGCGATATCGAATTCATTCCTCCCACACAGAAAGCTGTAATAATGCTGCAAGCCGTTACTATCCCCCCTTGCGCAATGTGTAGTGTGTAAGGTCCCATTTCTACTAATAGGTCGAATTGCACGAGTTCTGAGCACTCATCACAAGGCCTGCATGTTATTTTTTCCTATTTCTCTTCCCGTTTGCCCGTAATAGTTCTTGGTAAAGCCACAATGCAATACTTCCTCCATCTCCTTTTCTCTATCTTTCTTCCTCACTCTCTCTCTTTCCCTCTCTCCCTCTCTGATGAATCGAGAGGGACAAAAATTCAATACTTCCTCCATATCATTTTTTCTGTCTCAATCTCTCTTTCCCTTTCTCTTTATTTGTCTCCTCTTTCCCCTCTCCTTTCTTTCCCTTTATCTTTTTACAAACCTATCTCTCTCATTTATTCTCTCCTCTCTTCTTCGTTCTCCGGGTACCATCCTTTTCTTTATCTAACTTTTTTCTCTCTTCTTCCTCTTTTCCAATATTTTCTTTCTCTTAAGCTATTTACAAACCTATCTTTTCTCTTTCATTCATTCTCTCCTCTCTTTCTCATTCTTCGAGCACCAGTTTTCTTAATCTCTTTTTTTTCTTCCTCCTCTTTTCCTCTCCTTTCTTTCCCTTTAGCTATTTACAAACCTATCTCTTCTCTCTTATTTATTCTCTCCTCTCTTCTTCGTTCTCCGGGCACCACAGTTTTCTTAATCTCTATTTTTCTCTCTCTACCTCCTCTTTTCCTCTCCTCCCTTTCCCTTTAGCTATTTACAAACCTATCTCTTCTCTCTCCTCTCTTCTTCATTCTCCGGGCACCATCCTTTTCTTAATCTTTTTTTTTTCTCTTCCTCCTCTTTTCCTCGCCTCTCTTTCCCTTTAACTATTTACAAACCTATCTCTTCTCTCTCCTTTATTCTCTCCTCTCTTCTTTGTTCTCCGGGCACCACAGTTTTCTTAATCTCTTTTTTTCTCTCTCTACCTCCTCTTTTCCTCTCCTCCCTTTCCCTTTAGCTATTTACAAACCTAACTCTTCTCTCTCATTTATTCTCTCCTCTCTTCTTCATCCTCCTTTTCTTCATCGCCATTTCTTCCCCTCGGCCATTCCCTTCTTTCTTCTTCCTATTCCGACCCTTATACCTTCCTTCGTCCCACAAACTCGTACGATCTATTGCGTCACAGTTGGAATCATGGACGGGAATATTGGAATAGAGTGACTTGGAATGATGCAATGGACACAGAGCGCTATACCTAATGCATCCTCGCAGCTGAATGTGACAGAACTTGATAGATGATTTTATCTAAAATTGGTTGCCTTGTCGTTAAATAGCCAACACATACAAAGGAGAGTTAGTATATAATGTTATCAATAAGAATTTTCACCCCCGTAGCTAAATAAAGTCGTCTGGTGTGACATAACTTGATGGATAATCTTGTCTTAGGAGTGGCTGCCTTATCATTAAATAAGCAGCTCATATAAAGAATAGATATTATGCAATGCTATCAATAAGAAATTCTCCCCGTAATTAAATAAAGTCATCTGGTAGAAGATATATAAAAACGCCACAGGATAAGACAGATTTGGTATATAATTAGCCTTTTAGATAACAATGGACACCATATAAAATCACTACAATATACGAGAACTGGAATCGTCATCATTTCATCTGCATGTGCAATTTTATTTTTAGTCTTATCACATTTCATTGATAATAGCGCGTTCATATATCGAGTCACATCTAATTAAGTTTTCTTTCCTATAATAGATCACATAAAACTTTGGTACAAGTGTAATCGAGTACCACGCCTGTGGCTGTCTTCGATTCCATCTTTGATCGAAGGACATGACATAATCTAAGTTCCATGGACGATTGTATTTCAATGCTTGACTGTGACTGTCGTTTTAGAGGGGGTTTCCACGGTGTAACGGGTCGTCGAACGCGGTTCGACAGACACGTGTTTAAAGTGATGTGTGAACGTGTGAACGGGGTATTCGGGGGGGTTTAACCAATGTGTTCGACAACCAAATACCCGTTCACACATCACTTTAAACACGTGTCTGTCGTGTCTTTTTAGATCAGGGATGGCCACCCAGTCGATCGCGATTGACTGGTCTGTTTTAAGTCGATCACACTCCATTCCTGTGCCTCTTAATAATTCGTCCTTCAGAAGTTGTCATGCAAATAGCTGCAACAAGTTCTCATGATACGTGGATTACTATATTTCTCTTTTCTCTGGGAATAAGTCGTATTTATATTGATCATGATGTACATGTCTGAACAACATACATTTATTCATACAGACAGGCTACTCCTGTGTTAGGCTGGTCGATCGCATCAGAGGGTAACTGTAGAAAAAGTAGATCATATCTCACAAAAGGTTAGCCACTCTGTTAGCCACTCTGTTTTAGATTATATCTTTAATAGAAGGCTGTGATAGAACTGAGGAGCCATACTTAATTGTATTTAAATGCTTGAAGAGTGACAGTAACGCCCTGAAAATGGAGTTCGCTTTCGATTCTTTGGTCTTGTTGCTGCCGTTGTTTGTGGTTGGAAAAACAAGCGGAGCGAGGATCATCTGTTTTGTTGGGGACTATATTTTTTACCATGAATGATGCTGGATAATTGAATTCCCGGCTCATCTGCTTAATTCCAGTTGTGGTCTTCTGGACTGGTGCTATTTCCATGAAGGTCGCTGAGAGTGAAAATTGCAGTGATCAAAAGCACTGTGGTTTTTGTGCTAGTGCCAAACATGTTGCAATCCTTTCACTTAATGGGTTTAAATTGGGGAAAAAAATTAGATTTAAGAAGGAAATAGGCAGGAACTGGTTTACCAACAGAGTGGTTAACAAACGGAATAGATTACTAACCATGTAGTAAGTACTGGAACAATTTTTTTAAGAGAAGATTAGATATCTATATGGATAGGGATGACAGGAGGTATAAGGAGCATGGAACTGTCTAATGTGGGCCTTATGGTCTCTTGCAGTCTCCTTCTTTCTTATGTATTATGCTTTCCATGTCAATCCCCCCCCTTAATCCAAGTCTCGAAAACTCGTCCTTCTAAAACTCTACCAGCCATCTCGACGTACTCCCGTGGGGGAGTCTTTACTTGAAACGGCCCGAAGTTTGTCAAGAGTCATATCTTTTAACGAAAGAGAGGAGCGCTGGTTTGTTTGTTGTACTTGCGACCGCAAGGAAAAGTATTTTTCTTTCATAATTTTACTTTACTAATATTACAATGATCATTATTATCATTGCTATTTTTGTAAATCTCCATTTGTAAAAATAATGATTTTGTTTGCTCTCTTTTGGTCTTTGTCTTGAGGTGTCTGCACATAATGTAATCAAACCTGTTCTGTGTTCGAGAGAGAGAAATAGAGAGAAAAAGAGAAAGGAAGAGAGAGAGAGAGAGAGAAAGAGAGAGAGAGAGAGAGAGAGAGAGATAGCGCATGCCCGTAACGGCATCCTCAAGTAACTATTTCTAAAAAGAGAGAGAAAAAGAGAAAGAGAGAGGGAGAGAGAGAGAGAGCGTGCCCGTAACCGCACCCTCAAGTAACTATTTCTTCGTGCCTGGAAAAGGAGCTAAATGCCTTTTAGCGCTCGGGCGAGTTCCTTTTACCGCGGGACAGAAGAAGCGACAGAAACGTTTTCGTGGAAAGTCTATGTGGGTTGGCCAACTACGAGACCGTCTTTGGGCAGAACCAACGAACATAACTTCTGAATCAGACGTTTCCATCACACAAGAAGACCCTCAGCAACTGCTTTCCCCGCATTACCCAACCGCTGTGTTGTTCTACTTCAATGTACGTTTTTCTCTTTGCGGTTATCGTTCATCACGATGATCGTTCATGGCACAACGATGATCGTCCAACGATTATCTAGGGTCTTTGATTTTGAACAGGGCTGTTTTGCTTCGAGCGACTGCCTATAGAGTCGCCGAAAGCAAAAAAATTGTGTTCTAGGCAATCATTGGACGATCATCGTTGGGCGATAATCGTTGGACGATAATAGCACCCAGCAAAACGTGCCTTTGGTGTTTATCTTCGTGCCTCCAGATGTTTTTATTCAGATGAGGAAAACCCTATCCTTTGCAAAAGTGCTGAATTACTTTTAGATACAGAAGAAAAATGCGGAATAGAACAAAGAAGAACAAAACAGAGCGAAACTCGCTGAGCAATGACATTGCCTGGCAAGAGCGTACACAGAAAGAATTCACTGGGGAAGGAAGAGATGGAGGAGGAGGAGGAGGAAGAGATGGAGGAGGAGGAGGAAGAGATGGAGGAGGAGGAGGAAGAGAAGGAAGAAGAAGAAGAAAATGAATGTGAGGTTCCACTGAAGAAGATGGAGGAGGAGGAGCAAGAGAAGGAAGAAGAGGAAGAAAATGAATGGGAGGGTTCCACTGAAGAAGGAGATGGAGGAGGAGGAGGAAGAAAATGAATGCGAGGTTCCACTAAAAAAGATGGAGGAGGAGGAGGAAGAGAAGGAAGAAGAGGAAGAAAATGAAAGCGAGGGTTCCACGACATATGACTAATGACGAATAGAAAGTAAAATGTAACAGGTAGCTCCAAATAAAATAAATAAATATAACATAATATAATAAAAATACATTTAAAAGAAGGATTGAACGAGATAAAGAATACTGAGGAGGAAGAGATACTGGTAATAACGATACTGATATGGAAAATAAAAGAAATATTAAGATCAAATACAAGGAAGTAAATTGCAACAGGTAACCCCAAATAAAAATAAATCAAACATAATAAAATAAAATAATACAATAAAAATAATTTAACGAGATAAAGAATACTGAGGAGGGAGAGATACTGATAATAACAATACTGATATGAAAAAATATATATATTAAGATGAAAGACAGGTAAGCAAAATGCAACAGGTGACCCGAAATAAAAATAAATAAAATAAAATAATAATACAAAAAAAAAAAAAAAAAGGATTGACCGAGATACAGAATACTGAGGAAGAGATACTGGTAATAACGATACTGACTTGAAAACAATAATAATAATAAAGAAATATTAATATGAAAAACAGGTAAGTCTTATGACCCCCCCACCCTAATATCCTTTGTGCTCTTCGGAGATCAAAATGCATTGTTTGTACGTTTTCCCTTCACAAACACTTTTCATTTTACGTCAGTGTTATAATATTTTCATTCTACCCCGAGGATGATTTTGGCTATTTGACTCGTAATATTTACAACTCTGTACTTGCTGCAGTTTATTTTTGTTGTCAACTTTGGTCTAATGATAAAGGTTGACTTGCGCGTCTGTTCTGTAGTTTCGCTTGCTTCAGAAACTTTGTCTGCTTGTGTTGTTAGTTTCTAAACTACATATTCACCAAATCCTCCCAACGTCTATCCACTGCTCAACTCCCATCCCCATCCACTTCTTCTTTACAAAGGATTTACAAAGAATTACAAAGGAGGAGCATGCCGACAGGAGACCTTTTGGTCCATAACTAGGTCGGATGCGGAAAAAATATGATAAATAAAAGAAAAAATCAATAACAATTATATTAATATAAATAATAATAATAATCATTTCATGATTTGGTTTAAAGTCGCGAACTCCCCCAATCAGGAGGCTAGGACGGTGCCCCTTACAGAGGGCTTTGTACATACATACATACATACATACATACATATACCAAGGCTTTTTCCCCCTTACAAGGGAGGTAGCCAAAAAGAGAAAAGCATAAAATCACTCCCACCCATTTCATCCCTGAATACACTCCACAACCCCTCCCACCCTTACTCTCATCTGAGCACCTCCTGGATGACGGGTCATCCCTGCACCTTGCCCACTGCCCTGGGTCAGAAGCAGTGTCGCAAGACACAGCACATCCACAGCAAGGCCGCTTCATTAAATCGGCGACCCCCCCTCTCCGTCCCCCCTTGCATAAAAGGAGAGGACGGGGAGAAATCCCTTCGGGCTGCGTCAAATTTTGCTCACACATACTACCTCACCCCCCACCACCCTGCCCATTCCTCCTCGTGCACTCACAACATCATCCATATACAACCATTCTCCATTCACCCCTGTCTTCCGTCCTCTCCCTTCCTTCCTCAACAGACATTCCCCTCTTCCCCAAAGCCCCCTTCACCCCATCCATCCACCCTTGGTCCAACTCACTGGCGGTAATGTTTCGCACTGCCGTCACCTCGACCTCCGCTGCAAGTAGCGACGCTCTAACCCGCTCGGCCAGAATCTTTTCTTCATGTTTTCCATTGATATATTGATTTCGCAAGATTCTATTATAGTAACAATAGCCACCACCACAGTCTTTTTTTTATTTTATTCTCTTCCATCGTCATTGCATAAATTCTTACCCTAATTGTGCATCATCTTATTTGCTGTATTTCTGTTACAACACATTTTCTTTTTAATCTGCCCTGTTTTTGGTCTTAAAGATTTCGTCTTTCCGTTGAATTTTGCTGTTTTACATCTCCTTTATCCCTTTGCAATTTTTCATCTAGTCTTCCTTTGCTTTATTCCATTCTCTGCGCTTATATCTATTAATATATTTGCATTTTCCCATTCTATGCTGTGGATGTGCTGTGTCTTGCTGCATTGCTCCTGACCCAGTGCTATGGAACTACCTAGTGTAGGCCTGATGGTCTCTTCCAGTTTCCTTCATTCCTATGTTCTTCACTTCCACCAGGACATCTGTCTTTCAGTCAATCTTTGAAGAAG
>NC_134784.1:33969637-34007137 GCF_046742065.1 Oratosquilla oratoria
CTCACAAAGAAAATGCACACCCACACGCAAACACACATAGACACAGACACATAAACACAAATATATACACACACGCACAGAAAATGCATACACACACGTGTACACATATACAACTCGTGCATACGCACATAAATACAGATCCACTCACATATATTCATACCCACACACAACCCATGTAAACACACATGAAGAGAAACACACACATGCCCATGTAACCAAACACAACACGCGTAAACACACGTAAACACACAAACACACACACACACACACACACACACACACACACACACACACACACACACACACACACACATACTGGCCAACGTTCATGTTGGAAGAGAGAGGGAGGGTAAGGTACAGTAAAATCAAATATTTGAATGAATGTGCAAATATTTATAAAGGCAAATATATTCCTCAAAAATACATGGGATTCTTTTCGCATTTCTGTCGCGTACAATTTGTTTTACATTTGTTTTATTTCGGTTCAAAAGAAATTCAGATTAACAATGGTCATAGACCGTTTCTTTCCATAACGAAAAAATACAAACGACTTTGGCTCATGAGTAAGGCATTTCATTATGACGTCATGTCGTTTGATTTCTCAAACACACACACATACACACAAACTCGTGGCGCAGTTGGTAGAGTTCCTGGCTGCCACTACGGTGGTCCGGGTTCGAATCCCGCCCAGGGCTGAAATAATTTCAGCATCGATGTGCTGCGAGTCGTTACTCCAACTCTCATGGGCGGGGAGTTGGGGGTGTATGTGCGTGTAAGGTCACAGCATTACCCATAGATCGGTCATATATAAGCTGAGCTCTCTTCCAGGAGGGAAATAGCTGTCGATCACGAGTCCAACACGTGATCGAAGACCACGGTGAATCACACACACACGCACATTATATAATATATATATACGTATATATATACCACTTAGACAAAATGTTGTAGCACATTTGTAAATAATAATCACGAAGAACCCACAGTCGGAATAAAAAGAAACTTAGAAGAAAACATAACTTCTATATTTCGGCTAATAGCTATAGCCCTCTTCAGGAAAGTACAGATTACAAGAATTTGCAGACATAAGTACAATTGAGATGTGAGTAGAAGGGGAACACGCAGAGCTGAAACAGGACATTCCGTCATGCAGTGTGGAGTCAGAGGTGAGGGAATGTGTGGGTGGAGGTGTGAGGTCAGGAGGGAAGCGGGCTGGGAGCGGGGTCAGGGTGATAATTCTTAACCAAGCGGCTCACAGCTAGCCGTGAGATTATGTCCGGGGACCATTGACCTTTGGAGATGTTCAAGTTTGGAAATTCTTCGATTAAGGCTGATTCAACAATTTTTCTTCTAAAGCTACAGTTGGACTTCAACAAAATATTGGCATTGTCCCAGTCCCTAACAGCAAACGTTATTAATCTCTCCTCTGTCGATCTTATAAGGACACAGTTAGAAGTTTTGGGCTTTGGCCTTAACTTCGCACGCACACCAAAGAAACACCATGTGTTTGACTATTTAGTAGGTTTTGACAAATTCTTAGCTAACAATAATTATGATAAAGATCTTACTTGCCTCAAAGGTTTTTTGCTTAATGGTATTTCTGAGTGTTTTAACAAAGATTGTGGCTTACCAAAAAGACATCGGGTTGCACTGTCAGCTTTGAAGGAATTAGATAACATCATTATTACCAAAGCAGACAAAGGAGGGCAAGTTGTCATTTTGGAAATTTCCGATTATGTTAAGAAGGCCTATGATTTTTTAAATGACTCAGAAACTTACGAAAAGCTCAACAAAAACCCCCTTAAGACCTCAGCCGCTGAATTCAACAAACAAGTTCACAAGATTTCAGTGGATAATTGCATTAATAATCTGAAGGTCACAAACCCCAAGCTCCCCTACTTTTATGGTCTTCCGAAGGTTCATAAAGCAGATATTCCTTTGAGGCCCATTATTTCCAATCGAGGCTCCTGTACGAGTAAACTTTCTAAATGGCTCTCAGACATTTTGTCACCTTTTGTTGGCCAATTTTCTAACTCTCACATTAAAAACTCCTCAGATTTCATTTCCAAAATTAAGAATGTCAATATACAGGATGCCAAGTTACTCAGTCTTGACATGACCTCTCTCTTTACTAACATTAATGTTGATGTTCTTTCATTTTTAGAAACCAGACTGCAACCGTTTCAGGACAATTTACCCCTTCCAGTCAACAAAATCATTGATCTAGTTCGCCTGTGTTTCCTCCAATGTCTTTTCTTTCCAGGACCAATTCTTTAGACAGAAATTCGGTTGCAGCATGGGTTCTAATTTATCTCCTGTTTTGGCTAACTTGTACATGGAGTACTTTGAATGCACTCTGTTACCCACCATCAAACCGCCTGAGATGATTTGGTTCATTTATGTTGATGACATTTTCTCAGCGTGGGATGATAGGTGGGGTGCGTTCTAGGTATTTCTGGACAAGTTGAACCAATTATCCCCTAATATCAAATTCAAAAGAGAATGGGAAGAAGGTAATCAGATCCCTTTCCTAGACATTTTAATTAGAAGGATTGATGGAGAATTATTTTTTACAGTTTATAGAAAACCCACCCATTCAGGTAGCTATCTCCACTTTTTCAGCAACCATCCCGACAAAGTCAAGAAGAGTGTTGCCTCCGACCTTTTCTTGAGAGCATTTAGGATTTGTAGTCCTAGATTCTTGGCATGGGATATTGACCTCATCAAAAGGCAACTTTTAAATTTGGCATACCCGTCCTGGTTCCTGGATCAAGCCCTCAGCAAGGCTAGAGCCAGCCACCTTAAAAATTAAGTTCCCACCACACAACCCTCATTCAAAGATGTTTTAAAAATCCCCTATTGTAACTCCATCAGTCCTTCTTTAAAATTAATTCCCAACAAGCGTTTCACAGTTGCCTACCATTACCCTAACACTGTACACAAACAAATTGTTAATGTTCATCAAAGGTTAAAAGGAAAAGAGTTCCCAGGAGTGTATAGGCTTCCTTGTGAAGACTGTGATTTAGTGTACCTTGGTCAGACCAGAAGGGTTCTTCACACGAGGTTAATGGAGCACAAAAGATCCATTAGGTATGCCCAGGAAAATTCCGCTGTGTTCCAACACGTCAGTACCAAACATCACAGTCTTGACTGGAACAAGGCCAAAATTTTGTTTAAGTCTAACTGTAGCTTTAGAAGAAAAAATTGTTGAATCAGCCTTAATGTCCGAAATTGAACATCTCCAAAGATCAATGGTCCCCGAACATAATCTCACGGCTAGCTGTGAGCTGCTTAGTTAAGAATTATCACCCTCCTGACCCCGCTCCCAGCCCGCTTCCCTCCTGACATCACACCTGCACCCACACATCGCCTCACCTCTGACTCCGCCCTGCGTGACGGATTGTCCTGTTTTAGCTCTGCGTGTTCCCCTTCTACTCACATCTCAATTGTACTGTACTTACGTCTCTGCAAATTCTTGTAATCTGTACTTTCCTGAAGAGGGCTATAGCTATTAGCCGAAATATAGAAGTTATACTTTCTTCTAAGTTTCCTTTTATTCCGACTGTGGGTTCTTCGTGATTCATGTATATATATATATATATATATATATATATATATATATATATATATAATTATATTTACATATATATACACACATATATATATACATATATATATATACATACATATACATTATATATATATATATATAATAATTATATTTACATATATATACACACACATATTTATATATTTATATATATATATATATATATATATATATATATATATATATATATATATACACATACCTTAATAATCAAAATGAACAATCATTAATGCACCAAGAGCATATGCTGGTTTAATTGTGCTACAAGGAACAATGAATGATTGAATTCTGGCTCATTAATCGTAATCAGATATCACGGTTAGCCAACTCCATTGTCAGGATAAAGTGAGAGTTCGTTAATTACAACGTATTGTCCAAAGCTATTATGTGATTTGCAAATAATGTACATCGGAGACTAATACGAGTCTTTTCTAGGACGTCTAATGTGATGCAACAATGAAGGCATTATCACACTGGGCTATTTTTCCTCCGACTGTTGGAGCAAATTTGCAGCTCGCAGCTTTCGGGAAGGAATTTGATATGCTGGGGGAAAATAAATTTCCTCCAGCATATCAAATGGCATTCTATGTAAATTTTTGAGAAAACGAAATAGTTTACCATCAGCAATTTGACGGCGAAAAAAGTGCTGGAAGTAGTCGGTACCGCCGATTAATCGGAGGTTGGAGGAAAAATAGCCCAGTGTGACAACCTTCTTAAAGCTAACTCTGTTTATTTGTAAATGTATACCCTTTATCTTTGTTACGTGATTGTAGTTATGCCTTCTTCCATAAGAACATAAGAATGGAGGAGACTGCAAGAGACCATACGGCCTACACTAGACAGTTCCATGTCCCTTACCACCTATCATCCCCATCCATAAAATTATCTAACCTTCTCTCAAAATAACCCATTGTTTCAGGGCTCACTACATGGTTACTAATTCTATCACATTCGTTAACCACCGCTAGTAAACCGGTTCTTGCCTATTTCCTTCTTAAACATGAATTTATCCAATTTAAATCCATTACTACGAGTCCTGCACTAGATCATCGGAACCATGCTGGTTCCTCATTTGCTTAGCCGTGGGTTCGAATCCCGCACTATTCCCCGATTCTCAGCAGTGACTTTTACTTGAGAGTCGGCTTCGGATGCAGCTGTGCGCCTCCAGGCGTAGGCTACTTGCGGCAGAGGTCGAGGTAGCGGCAGTTCGAAACCTATGCCGCCAGCGAGTTGGACTAAGGGCATGGTTCACTACATTCCACGCTACAAAGTCTTCTGTAAGGGGTGTGGAAGGCAGAGGTGGAGGAAGTGAACTTGAGGGGACGACCGAGGATGAGGTGGATGGATGGGGTGAAGGAGGCGTTGAGCAAGAGGGGAATGTCTGTTGATCAAGGAAGGGAGAGGGCAGGAAATAGGGATGAGTGAGAAATGACTGTGTATGGATGATACTGTTATGCAAGCGAGGGATGGGGGGGGGTAGGTGGTGCTTATGTGCGAATGATATTTTGACGCAGACCGAAGGGATTTCTCCCCGTCTTCTCTTTTTCTCCATGAGGGGATGGAGAGAGGGGAGTCGCCGATTAAGTGAAGCGGCTTTGCTGTGGGTCTACTCTGTGTCTTTTTGCACTGCGTTTGACCCAGGGCAGTTGGCGGGATGCAGGGATGACCCGTCATCCACGAGGAGCTAAGATGGGAGTGGTGGAAGGTATGATGGTGGAGAGTGAAATGGGTGGGAACAGATACGTGCTTTTGACTTAGCTACCTCTCTTATAAGGGGGAAAAAGCTCTTCGTATATAGATAGATAGATAGGAACTAAAAACAAGAACATAGTTTCTGAAACAAGCGAAACTGCAGAACAGATGAGCAAGTCAACCTTTATAATTACACCAAAGTTGACAACAAAAGTAAACTGAAACAAGTACAAAATTATAAACATTAAGAATCAAATAACCTAAAACATCCTCAGAGTAATTATCAATCCATGTCCATTTTGACTCATGAACAAAACCTTCCCGTGGTGTTCTTGTTAATCCTATTAGGAGATCAATTGTCACAACACGAGCTGTGCCGTACCCAGCCCAGGGGTTTGGTCAAGGAACCCTAGACAGGAAGATGACAAAAGAGTGGTAGGAGAAAAATGAGGAAAATCGGGAAACGAAAAAACTGGAAGTAGAATGATGAAAGAACAGGGAAGTCAAAAAGGAGGAGGGAAAGAAGTGGAAGTAGAATGATGAAAGAATAGAAAAGTCAAAAAGGACGAGAGAAAGAAGTGGAAGGAGAATGATGAAAGAACAGAGAAGTCAAAAAGGAGGAGGGAAGAAGTGGAGGGAGAATGATGAAAGAAGAAAGAAGTCAAAAAAGAGGAGGGAAAGAAGTGGAAGGAGAATGATGAAAAAACAAAGAATTCAATAAGGAGGGAAAGAAGTGGAAGGAGAATGATGAAAGAAGTAAAAAAAAAAGGAGGGAAATAAGCGGAAAAATGATGAAAAAACATAGAAGTCAATAAGGAGGGAAAGAAGTGGAAGGAGAATGATGAAAGTAAAAAAAAAAAAAAAAGAGGAGGGAAATAAGCGGAAAAATGATGAAAAAACATAGAAGTCAATAAGGAGGGAAAGAAGTGGAAGGAGAATGATGAAAGAACAGAAAGTAAAAAAGGAGGAGGGAAGAAGTGGAAGTAAAATGATGAAAGAAGAAAGAAGTCAAAAAGTAGCAGGGAAAGAAGTGGAAAGAGAATGATGAAAAACAAAGAATTCAATAAGGAGAGAAAGAAGTTGAAGGAGAATGATGAAAAAAGAAAGAAGTCAAAAAAGAGGAGGGAAAGAAGCCGAAGAATGATGAAAAAACAAAGAAGTCAATAAGGAGGGAAAGAAGTGGAAGGAGAATGATGAAAGAAGAAAGAAGTCAAAAAAGAGGAGGGAAATAAGCGGAAAAATGATTAAAAAAACAAAGTCAATAAGGAGGGAAAGAAGTAAAAATAAATAAATAAATAAATAAAATAAAAGGAGAGGAAGAAGCGGAAGGAGAATGATGAAAAGATAAAGAAGACTAAAAGCCCGAGTAGAGTCTCCCCAAGAAAAGAATTACCTCGTTACTCGAACAGTTGAAAAGTCGTCGTTGTTCACAATTAACTTAATTGATGACCTCAAAGCTGTTTCGTTCGCCACGAACTCTGACCTCGCCGCGAACTCTGACCTCGGCGCCTCGTCTTCACTCCTCTTCCTTCCTCTTTGGCTGAAGGAAATCCGGTTAGCCTCAACACTGTATGAATGTCGTTGTGTCACACACGGATTTCTTGTCGTGTCCTTCTTGGCCTTCATAGTTTCTTCATGCAACTTCCACCCCTGGCGCGCGCACACACACACACACACACACACACACACACACACTAGATGTTGAGAGATACTAAGACGGGTCACTATGAGCATAGCTACCCTTCCCGTATAATACAACTAGGTAAATATAACTAGCTAAACACACACACACACACACACACACAAACATACACACACGCACGCACGCTCGCACACATACACGCAAACTTATACACACACAAGCTCGCACACACACACACATACACACGCACAAACACACACATACTCAATGAGCTCGGCGGCTATATGTCAAGGCTATTGCTGAATGGAAGATCCTACGTTATTATGCAAATACTATCCAACAGAATGACCCAAATGGAAGCAACATTACAGTGGTTTCTAGGTATCGAGGATGACATCACAAAAACAATATTTCTTGGTTGTCTTTGTCGAGGAGGTTAGGCGAATGGAGGACCGAGTTCGTTCAGGTCCGTTAAAAGTGGATTGCATAGTCCTCATTCATACAAAACATGCCAATTCCATCGGCGATAAAATAGCAATAACTCTGAGCACAC
This sequence comes from Oratosquilla oratoria, assembly GCF_046742065.1. Taxonomy (NCBI): domain Eukaryota; kingdom Metazoa; phylum Arthropoda; class Malacostraca; order Stomatopoda; family Squillidae; genus Oratosquilla; species Oratosquilla oratoria. The sequence continues at coordinate 33,977,135 of NC_134784.1, forward strand.
CGAGTTGCAACAGTGGAGTCTTGCACACATAAAAACCCAAGAGAGGAGACTTCCTCTTCTACTTGGACTAGAGATACTACTCGACTTACGAACATTCGACTTACGAACTTCCAGACATACGAACGAAGCCTCAAGCCTACTTTACCAGTTTTAAAAGGTAAGAAATCCAACATTGAAGTTTTTATTTTTGTATTATGTATCATTACCAATGTGTTTTAGGATAAGAAATCATGTACTGACTTTATATAACGTATACACATTGAGTTGATTATCTTTAAAATAATGTTGAATATCGACTAAGGAACGTTTCGAGTTACGAACAGCCGCTCGGAAGGCAACTCGTTGATTAGTAATATTTTATAGGACAAGAAATCATGTACTGACTTTATATAACGTATACACATAGAGTTGATTATCTTTAAAATAATGTTGAATATCGACTAAGGAACGTTTCGAGTTACGAACAGCCGCTCGGAAGGCAACTCGATGCTAAGTTCAGGAGTCTCTGTACTACAGCTTCTTTCTCGTTTTCGCAGGCTCCTACGTTGAACGACAGCAGCAGCAAACGCGGTGGAAGCTGCGACATCACCACAAGACATCTTACATAAGAACATAAGAATGGAGGAGAATGTAAGAAACCATAAGGCCTATACTAGGCATTCCCATGTCCCTTACCACGTCATCCCTATCCATGAAGCTGTCACATCTTCTCTCAAAACAACCAACAGTTTCAGCGCTTACTACATGGCTACTGAGTACATTTGTTGAACACTTCTGTGCGTAAACCAGTTCTTGAAGTGCGTAAGACAGAGTGAGTGTAAGGGTGGTGAGGTAAACTCCAAAAACCGTTGGAGTTTTGTTACTGACGTTTCGAAGAAGTCCTTCTGGGACGAAACGTCAATAATAAAACTCCCAACGATTCTTGGCGTTTACCTCACCGACCTTCCACTCAAACCACTTCTTGCCCATTTCCTTCTTGGAGCATCTTGTCTCCTCTTCGTCCCCGTGAAGTCAGATTCCCCTTTCTGTCAACGACACCATTACTAGCAACACACCTACAGTACCACTGCTTCAAGCATACACTGCTACACCCATTCCAGGTGCTTCCAGCACCAAGCGTGTGTTTGTGTTTCATTTTGGGAGACAGTTATGGGTGTGGTGAAATACACAAAGGAAACAGTTGATGTTTTTATTTCTTCACATTTCTTCCAAATGTTTATTCCTGATGCTAAGGAACGAAAAGTTCAACAGTTTGCTGTGTTGAGCCCCACAACCATGGCACTCACAGACACACACACAAAACACACACACAAACACACACACACGTAATCCCTGAGGATGAACCACGGGCAGTGTTCGAACCGTCGGGATTAAAGTACCTGTTTCTGAGTCCGGTGTTTTTTGTTTTTTTCATCATGGTTCCTGGACTCCAGCTCTCTTTATATATTGAATACATACATATATACAAACACACACACACACACACATTATATATATATATATATATATATATATATATGAGAGAAATTCGCTAGTAACAGCGAGATCAATCTGATATTTTTCTTTAATCCTACATGCTAGTCATAAAAATGATCATATATATATATATATATATATATATATATATATATATATATATATATATGTGTGTGTGTGTGTGTGTGTGTGTGTGTGTGTGTGTGTGTGTGTGTGTGTGTGTGTATAGCACATTCTTTCAAATTGAAATACTGATCTATTTGTTCTATCAGTCTTTATAATCTACAAGTCCTCACCAAATATACGCACCTTTTGTCACTACTTAACCACGAATTCTCCTTCGAACTCTCTTGCCCCTCCCTCTCTCTCTCCTCCTCCTGCCCTTCTCTCCCTCCCTCACTTATCTCTTAACAACCCTTAGCTTTCTTTGCACCTAATGCTGTCATCTGACCTCTGGGTCAAATACATATTCTTCCCCAAAGCATTTCTCATTTCGTCCAAGGCACGGCACATTTGCATTTTATGGTCTTCTGTGTTGTCACAAGGAGTGGGACTCTGTGGAAAGACGAAGAGTGCGGGATGATCTAATAGAGGTATTCAAATGGGCCAAGGGCTTTAACAAGGGTGAAACAGGCAAGGTCATCATATTAAGAAGGCAAGGCAGGGCGCTTAGTAATGGGTTAAAAGCTGGGCAAGTTCAATTTTAGGAAGGAAATAGGCAAGAACTGGTTTACCCACAGAGTAGTTAACGAATGGAATTGATTACTAACCATGTAGTGAGCAGTTAGACTATTGGTGGTTTTAAGAGAAGGTTAGATAATTTTATGGAAAGGGATGACAGGTGGTATGAGGCATGGAACTGCTTTGTGTAGGCCTTATGGTCTCTTGCAGTGCTAGGTCACCGATGGCGGGTAAGGGGGAGTTCTGGGTGAATAAAAGACAATGGACTGGATCGCATGGAAGAGACTGCAAGAGACCATAAGGCCTACACTAGGCAGTTCAATTTCCCTTACCACCTATCATCGCCATCCATTATTTTATCTTATCTTCTAACAATCAATTGTTTTAGCTCTCACTGCATGGTTAATAAGTCTATTCAATCGTTAACCACTCTGTTGGTAAACCAGTTCTTGCCTATTTCCTTCCTAAAATTGAATTTGCCCAACTTAAACCCATTAGTAAGCGCCCTGCTTTGCTGTCTTAATATGATGACCTTGCCTGCTTCACCCTTGTTAAAGCCCTTGATCCATTTGAATACCTCTATTAGATCATCCCGCACTCTTCGTCTTCCCAGAGTGTCCCACTCCTAGCGACAACACAGAAGACCATAAAATGCAAATGTGCCGTGTCTTGGACGAAATGAGAAACGCTTTGGGGGAAGAACACGTATTTGACCCAGAGGTCAGATGACAGCATTAGGTACCAAGAAAGCTAAAGGTTGAGAGATAAGTGAGGCAGGGAGAGAAGGGGGGGAAGAGGAGGGAGAGAGGGAGGGGCAAGAGAATTCAACCTAAGGAGAATTCGTGGTTGTGTAGTGACAAAGGAGTGCGTATAATTGGTGATCACGTGGCCGGGCCTGTCTTACGTCCATTAAAGCTAAATAACTTAATTGGGGCTTGCCGGTGGCGGCAGGGTTCGACCCGCCATCCCCTCGACCTTCGCCGCACGTAACGACGCCCTAAACGCTCGGCCAGAGAGCTTCCACGTGAGAAAGATGAGACCGGATTTTTCCTGAAGTCTTGGTTTCTCTCTGTCATTCCTCTGTTTCTCTCTGATATCTCTCTTTCTCTTCGTCATTCCTCTGGTTTCTCTCTTTTTCTCTGTTTCTCTTTGTCCTTCCTCTGGTTTCTCTCTATTCTATCCCTGTTTCTCTCTGTCATTCCTCTGGTTTCTCTCTTTTTCTCTCTATTCTATCTCTGTTTCTCTCTGCCATTCCCCTGTTTTCTCTCTGTTATCTCTGTTCTTCTCCGTCATCTCTACCATTCCTCTGTTTTCTCTCTGTTCCTCTCCGTCATCTTTCTGGTTTTTCTCTTTTTCTCTCTATTCTCTCTCTGTCTCTCTATGTCATTCCTTTGGTCACTGCGATGACCCAAAACTCAAAACTTTTTTTCCAGCCAGAATGAAGTCTTCAGAGTTCGTTATTCTTATTTTATTCTTTTTCATTTTTTTTATTTCTATACTCCTTTCATCCAGCCTTTCTTTATCCCACATCCTTGCCCATTTTCAAGAATATTGATTCTTTCTTTAATTCTTTTTATTTAATTTAATTTTTCTTCTTCTATCTATATACTAAGAGCTTTTTCCCCATTATAAGGCAGCTAGCCAAGTCAAAGTCAGGAAACTACTCCCACCCTTCCCCCCCTATCATCTTAGCTCTTCTCTTTTCTTCTTGCTAAACATATTTTCCTATGTCCCCATGATTCCCATTTTACTATAATCCATTTTCTTATTCAGTTCATCTTCTTCAGCGAGTTCTTCCTACACCTCCCTGCCCCCTTGCTCTTGACAAACTGCTCATTTTCAACAATATCTTCTTTTCTTTCTTTTCCGTCTCATTTCTCTTCTTCTTATCCTTTATTTTTTCCTATATTCTCATTACCCCTATTCTATTTTCCATTTAATTCTCAAATTCCCTCAGCCAGCTTTTTCTTCCCATTCCCTTGCTTCCGAAAACTTGTTCATCCTCAGGAATATCATTTTCTTTCTTTTCCATCTAATCTCGTTTCTCCTCTCCTTATCCTACGTTCTCATTACTCCTATTCTATTTTTCATTTACTTCTGGACTTCCCTCAAACATTTTTTTTTCTTTCCCCTCCCTTCCCTTGCTTCTGAAAACTTGTTCATCTTCAGGAATATTATTTTCTTTCAGCGTTTTCCATCTAATCTCGTTTCTCTTCTTCCCACAAATCTCTTCCTTCTCTCTCGCCAATCGACCCGAAGGCCACATGAAACAAATTTCACTGATAGATATCCGTTTCCTCCACATAACACAACAACAGCCTCAGCCTTCCATCTTCCAACCCAACTACTTGACATTCGAGAAGTTTCTATTTCCACACCTCCTCTTCCTCTTCTTCTTCTTCTTCCTCCTCCTCCTCCTCTTCCTCCTCCTCCTCCGCCCAAGCCTTTCAATTTAAGGTTTAAATCCAGTAAATAGGCAGGAACTAGATTGATTTGAAATGGAAATTGCAGAGAGAATGGTCAAAGTAGACATTATATGAGACCAAGCCTTTCAATTTAAGGTTTAAATCCAGTAAATAGGAAGGAACTAGATTGATTTGAAATGGAAATTGCAGACAGAATGGTCAAAGCAGACACTATATGAGAACGAGAGTTTGATTAAAAGTACGACCTTACGCTTGTGGAAGCATTTTCAAGTACATGAGTGTGTACATGTTCTTGAAAAAGTTTCGACAAGCAAAACGTTTTATAAAAGTTTCATAAATATTGTCTACTCAGACCAATAATTACTTTACCAACAGAGTGTTTAACGAATGGAATAGACTTAGTAACCATGTAGCGAGCGCTGAATCAATTGGTCATAAGATTTGAGATAACTTTATGGATGGGGATGACTGGTGATAAGGACCATGGAACTGCCTAGTGTAGGCCTTATGGTCTCTTGTAGTCTCCTCCATTCTAATGTTCTTAGATTTCTAAGACGTCTATTCTCTCCCTTCCCCTTCCAGTGACCCCTTTCCACTACCACCACCGCAGTCTCCTCTTTTGTCTGAGCCAGTTTGCATATTTTCGAGCATTAGCTCTCAGCTCTTTCAACGCAGTAAAGTATTTTTTGGGTTTTTATTGCCTTTCTAATATTTTCTTTTTGAGTTTCTAGTATTAGTCTACTCTTTCGTTCCATAATAAACTTTATAGATGGGGATGGCAGGTGCTAATGGACACGGAACTGGCTAGTGTAAGCTTTATGGTCTCTTGCATTCTCCTTTGTTTTTATGTTATTATTAACAGATTTTTACCAGTGCTGCCCAGACTGATGATATAAAAGAATTCAATAATTGGACATACTTATCCCAGTAAGGATGAATTGCATAGTGGGGATGTGGTAGTTGTGATTTTTCTTTTCTATATTTTTCTTTTCTATATTTTCTTTTCTATATTTCTATATTTCTTAAGGGAGGGATGAGGGCAGAGGGGAGTGGAGTATGTAGGGGATGGAATGGGTGGGAGTGGTTTCTATGCCTTTATTTATTTATTTATTTATTTTGGCTACCTCCCTTGTAAGGGGGGAAAAGCCTTTGGTATATGTATGTGGTATATGTAAGTTATGGTTAGCATACTCGCTGGCCGAGCGGGTTAGAGCGTCGCTACTTGCGGCGGAGGTCGAGGAGACGGAAGTTCGAACCCTGCCGCCAGTGAGTTGGACCTAGGACATGGTTCATTAAATTCCACACCACAGAGTCGTTTGTAAGAGACACCGTTCTAGTCTCCGGATAGGGGGAGTCTGTGACGTTAAACTGAATCATTAATCACCAGTTATGGTGGGAATACTTATGGTGCTGGGAACAGCGGCCCAAAGTTGTAGAAATGATGTCTAGGGTGAAGATGGTAATGGATGTGAAAAAAAAGCGAGAGCGTAGTACATTGGGTTATGCCAATCTCTCCCTACCTTGGTTGTGTCAGAAAAAAAAAAAATATATATATATATATATATATATATATACTGTATATATATATATATATATATATATATATTTGCATATTTTGTTGGGATTTCAGTCGACAAAATGATGTATAATTTCCTTCAAGTATTTCCATCAATAAAACGGAGCTCCTTTTACAAGAAATGCTAAACACTGTTTCAATACAGTTTGAATACATAACTGGGTAGAGCCTATTAGTTCTATGAATCATTAGCATACAATAAATTCAAAAAATATATAGATGATGATGATGATGATAATAATGATGTTGATCATAATCATAAGATGAAGAAGATGAAGTAGAGGAAGAGGACGACGACGAAGAAGATGAAGATGAAGTAGAGGACAACGAAGAAGACGAAGAAAAAGACGAAGAGGAAGAAGAAGACGAAGAAGAGAAGAAGAAGTAGAAGAAGATGAAGAAGAAGATGGACAGATTCTATTTGTATGTTCTTATAAAAAATCCCCGAGGAAATTCATCACAAAAGTACCGATTATAAAACAGGAAGAAACACGAACAAGGTCAGCAGGATGACATGAAGAACATAGTATCAAAACTGACCCACTCCCGAAACTGGCCGAGTCTGAAAAATGTAATAACATTTGGTAAGCTCCTTAAAGCGGATAGGCTTTAACCCCGTCCAACTTAAACCCTGTATGTAAAGACTTGACCCGCACCGAACACCCGTTTCGTGTCGTCCTCTGCTTCCAATAGAGGTATTCAAATGGGTCAAGGGCTTTAACTAGGGTGCAGCAGGCAAGGTCATCTTATTAAGACAACAGGACAGGACTCGGAGTAATGGGTTTAAATTGGACAAAGTAAATTAGGTTTAAGAAGGAAATAGGCAAGACCTGGTTTACCAACAAAGTGGATAACGAATGGAATAGACTTAGTAACAATGTAGTGAGCCCTGAAACTATTCGTTGTTTTAATTAAGAGAATACGAGATAATTTTAAGGATTGGGCTAACAGATGGTAGGGCATGACACTGCCTAGGGTAGGACTTATGGTCTCTGGCAGTCTATTCCATCCTTATGTTCTTCTGATCTATCACGTGCTGCGGCTCTGACGGTGCCCTTTGTAGCATCGAATTTAATCAAACATGCCCTTGGTCCAACTCGCTGGCGGCAGGGGTCAAACTGCCGTCCCTCTCGACCTCCGCCGCAAGCAGCGATGCTCTAACAGTTTCGGCCAGCGTAGATGCATTAAAGGTACCTCAGAGGTGATGGTCACAGCCTAGCCAGGGTCGAAGATCAAGAAGAACCTACATAGTAGGTGGAGTATACCATCTTGGTAGCTTGGACTGTGATGCAGAATACATAGGAGACACAAGAGTGAAGGGGGCAGAGATCACACAAACACAATACCTTGCATTACAGTTTAACCAGGGTCAGACACCAAGAAGAACCCACATAATAGATGGGTCGAGTGCACGACATTGATTGCTTGGATTGTGGTACGGAATACATAGTAAATACATATACCAAAGGCTTTTTTCCCCTTATAAGAGAGGTAGCCAAAAAACAAAGGCACAAAAATCACTCCCACCCATTCCATCCCCTACATACTCCACTCCCCTCTACTCTCTTCCCTCCTTATCTTGTCACCTCCTGGATGACAGGTCATCCCTGTATCTTGTCCACTGCCCTGGGTCAGAAGCAGTGTCGAAAGACAGCACATCCACAGCAAGGCCGCTTCATAAATTCGGCGACACAGAAACTCACAACCAAAGTGGAGGAAGACAAACGGGTAGTCAGGCGCAAAGACAGGACATCTGCCCTTTACAAGAACGCTGCAGAACACCAACACAGCACAAATTGGTAAAGGACGAAGATCACACATACACACACACACACTCTCGTGGCGCAGTGGTAGAGTTCCTGGCTGCCTCTACGGCGGTCCGGGTTCGAATCCCGCCCAGGGCTGAAATAATTTCAGTATCGCTGCGCTGTGGGTCGTTACTCCAACTCTCGTGGGCGGGGAGTTGAGTGTGTGTGTGTGTGTGCGTGTAAGGTCACAACGGGAGGGAAATATCTGTCGATCACGAGTACAACACGTGATCCAAGACCATGGTGAAGAATCACACACACACACAATAAGTAAATAGATAAATAATAATAATAATAATAATAAAAGGACTATTCTTAGAACTTGGGTCGACCAAGGAAGACAGCATCAGCAGATACATCGACTTGAACCCAACTTCATATCAGAAAGAGGAACACGACGCCGTAAATACAACATCCGAGAATTAAATCCGCCCAACAAAATAGATTAATGAATAGATATATCAATTAATACATATACATGCACATGTGTGTACATGTGTACGTAGGTGTGTTCATGTAGATGAGTGTATACATGTATGTGCATATCTTCCTTTCTTTCCTCCTTCCCTCCCTACACACCGCCTTCTTCCATCTTACCCTCCACCAAATTTTCCTTCCTTTCAGCTTTCTTTCTCAGTTCCTCTGTTTCCCTCTTTTTATCCCCTCTGGGTTACCTGCGAATAGTTATCTCCCAGCGACTGCCAGAACCACGCCGAGCGACAGAATTGGTTGTATAGACCACGTGACGCTCAACAGGAAAGGACGTGTGACCTGACGCCAAAACGTAACGCACCCCAGCCTGGTCAGCGTGACCTGACGCTGAATTGCTGGTTTGACCCAATCCAATGAAATTATGGATAATTATGCACCGCGGGAGCTTGCCTACGCGGTATATATATACGGCTTCGGGCCACTTGTAAAACTAGTTTTGATCTAACCAATAAAGAACAAAGACTCACTAACTTTCTTTCCTTCTTCTCGTAGCCTACACTTGCTACAGGGTTAACATGGAACCGTCATTCAATCACAGTACCTGAAAAACAAAAAACATTAACTTTAGTCTTACGAGTTCGTATGTTACAAGTCACAAGAAGAGAGTGAAAGTGTTCCATGATCATGTTTATACCACGAATAAAAAGAAGAAAAAAAAAACATAAGAATGAAAGAGACTGCAAGAGACCTCTACTAGGCAGTTCCATGTCCCTTATACCAACTGTCATCCAAAATCCATAGTTATCTAATCTTTTTTTAAAATGATAGAAAAGTAAATGGGGAGAGGTTCCATTAACGGTAACGTAAAAACTTACCACTTTACCGAGAAATGCATTTCAACTTTGAGGGAAAAAGGTGAGATAAACACGAAGAACAAGCTGGCACGTGCCTTTGACGTTTGCGAATAAGCTAAAATGATATGCACACATGCAAACAATCATATATAAGAAAATACCTGCCTGCAAACAGTTATAGAAAATGAAGACACAGAAAGATATAACAATATGCAGAAAATAATCAAGATATATTTGGATATACGAAAATTTACAAATAAATGCATACTTACGTAAATATATGCGTACATATATAGTATGCATATATACATATACATCCATGCACACAAACATATACACCTGTATATATGTATATGTATAATGTGTGTGCATATTTTATATATATTTTTCCTGGTGAAACCTAAAAAAATATCATTTGATTCCCTGGACAAAGCCAAAACGAAATTTCTGCATGTTGCTCATCTACAATCGTCCTCCATTTTAGTTCTCTAAAGGTCACTTTTCTTTTTCTATTATATCAGTTCGTTATGTTTTGTTTTTATTCTCCCACGGGAATTGGTTTTATGTTCAAGTCTACATTTCATCCTCCAATTCAGAGGTTCATTTGCCTTTCTAACATAGTACCTTCCTTCCATGTCTTTTCTGCATTTTTCCTCCCTTTTCCTATAAATATTGACGAGTTCATTTCCACGTTTCTCATCTCTCTGGGCAGTTCCACCAAGACCAAGCATTTAATTCAAAGATAAATTGCTTCACTTTGTTTTCCATTTCCACGTTCGGAGTTACCCCCCCTCCCCTCCTTTACTTAAATTCACTTTCGCCATTTCCGGATGAACTCTTCAAATCTTGTGCCAATTTACTCATTTTGCCTGTCTGTCTTTCTTTGTGCCTGTCTTTCCTGGTCAGCCTGTCTGTCTTTCTTTGTGCCTATCTTTCCTTGTCAGCCTGTCTGTCTGTCTTTCTTTGTGCCTATCTTTCTTTGTCAGTCTATCTGTCTTTCTTTTTGCCTATCTTTCTTTGTCAGCCTATCTGTCTTTGTGCTTGTCTGTTTGTCTTTCTTTGTGCCTATCTTTCCTTGCCACCCTAACTGTCTTTCTTTCTGCCTGCCTCTGTCTTTCTTCCTTTGTACCTATCTCTGTCTGTCTTTGTGCCTGTCTGTCTGTCTTTCTTTGTGCCTGTCTCTGTCTTTGTACCTATCTCTCCATGTCAGCCTGCCTGTCTATTCTCTGTCTACCTTTACCCCTATCTCCACTTTCAGCCTGCCTGTCTTTGCACCTATCTCTCCTCAGCCTGTCTGTCTGTCTCTTTGGTTGTATATCTGTCTTTATCTACCTATCTATCCACCAATCTCTATGTACAGTATATCTCTTTTCTATTAATCTATCAATATATCTACCTACCTATCTACCCATCTAACTAACTAACTCTGTGTATATTGACGCAGGACTTCAGAACTTAATTTGACCTTCCCGGCACAAGAGAGAGAAGGTTGTTTTCAGCGCGCCAGGGTCTCACCCACGACAAACGGCACAGTAAGTGTCTACTCACTCGCCTTATGCGGCGCTGTTGTATCGAGTTCCCGTAACTTAGTCACAAAGTATTCTTTTCCTATATCTCAACAAACATTGCTGTTTTGGGGTCTTTCTTGTCTCCTTTCTCTTTGTCCTTTCCTTTCTTTCAGCTATCTTGTCGTTTTTCTGTGTCTGAACACATATACAAAACTACACTAAGCCGTATTAAACCGTGTTAAATGTATGACAAAACAATTGTCATTATTGCACAATGTATTAGTGTGGTTTGGACAAAACCCGGTAATGCTAAAGAATTGACAGTATTCTCACTGCTTATGAGCTTCGTCTCACAAAACCCTTTAAAAAAGTAAAATAGAATAATTTATATAGAGTATTAATTTCTCCTTCCCTCATACTCCTCTTCTCACTTATGCACCCTTATTGCAAGTTTACTTATATATCGATTTCTTAATTTATCTATTTATTTGTTTGTTTACTTATTGAGTAATAAATTATTTTCTTTATTTACTTATTCGTTTATTTAGTTTTTTTATTATTCATTTGCTTATCTTTTTTGTTCACTTACTAATATGTTTATCTATTTACTTTTTTTTCATTTGTTTATCCTGGACACCTGTCCTGCATTCCTTATCTCCTCCACAGGATTTTGGTTATCCTTCCGCTCTCATCTCTCCAGAATGTCTCCCCAGTTCCTCGTCATATCCTGTCATCTTCCTCCATCTTCCCCTCCTAGTATTCTTCTTCTCCCTAACAACCAGGAGTCCAACCTTCCTCCTCCTCCTCCTACTCCCGACTCCTCATCTTCTACCTCCACCATCCTCTCCTCTACTTTTCTTCTCCCCAACAGCCAGGCTTCCATCCTTCCTCTCCCTCTCCCTACTCCTCCTAATTTCTCAACCTCTTCCTCCACCATCCCCTCCTCTACCTTCTTCCCAACAGCCAAGCTTCCACCCTTCCTCCTCCCAACTTCCCTCGTCGTCCTCGCTAATGTCGTCTTAGTTTCAGCCTGCATACCATAACGAGGCTTTGGCCTAATTGTCAAGTTATTAATTAGAGGTGCCGCTACAGCACTAAGGGGGCTGCCCGTGGGTAGAATGTGGTGTTATGATACGAGATCAGAAATAGTCGCCATGGGAGAGCTTAGGTGTGAAATAGAGAGGGGAGAAGAGGGAGATGGTTTAGGGCTGAGGAGAGGACCTAAAGCCTTTTCACTCCAGTCCCTGGTTCATGAATTCTCAACACTCACGTGGCTCCCCTTCATTTATGTCCCAAATCCCACACCGCCAAAAATGGTACATAATACTAATAACAGATATAAAAATAAATATGATAATAACAATAATAATATCAATAATAATAATATTAACAAAATGTTGGCAGTCGTAATTACCTTTATTTGCTCTGCTAGGACTTTTTTCTTTATTCAGATTCCTCGCATTATACAGAAAAGCATAATTTGTAACAGCATCCCATAAACCCTCACCCCTTAGTTCTTGCTACGGTTCCCTTGGGGGTCCCCACGGCCCTCAGGTTGAGAACCCCTGGTATAGGAGACAGGATTCAATTTCAAAGTGAACCAAAAGTGGAGGAAGGAAGAACTACGAGTAAGTTCTTGATTACACCGCACCGTCTAAAGATATTATTTACAAAGGATTTACAAAAGTGGAGCATGGCGATAGGCCTTTTGGTCCATAACTAGGTCGGCTGCGAAAAAATATAATGATAAATAAATAAATAAGATTATACTAATATAAATAATAAATAAAATAAATAAATGCATAGGTATAGTTAAATAATAAACAAACAGGTAAATAGTAAATAATAATAAATTGACATATAAATAATAATATATGAAAATCAAGCAAATAATAAACAGACAAATAATAAAAAACAAATAAACAAATAATATAAAATAAATGACAGTCACTACAGCCTCTTGCTTAGATGTCTATCTAATTGATGGTTTATTTTATGTGTGGATAGGAGGTAAGGGAACACGGGCTGAGGGAAATACTTTTATTCCTGACTAGTTTCGCCTGAGTGGCTTCTGAAGAAGCCACTCAGGCGAAACTAGTCAGGAATAAAAGTATTTACCTCAGCCCGTGTTCCCGTACCTCCAATCCACAGTCGTCACAATGTATACACAGGTTTATTTTATGTAAAAATTACCTTCCTCTAGTTTACGCCCAAGAAATATAGAACTACTCTTAAAGGAAAGAATGGCATAGATAATTCACTAAGTAATAATTACCTGCCTCTATTCAGAAAAAAAAAAATCCCACTTAAAGGAAAATAATGGTACAGATAATACGTTGCCTATAACATACAGGACCTTCAAGGAAATTGACGATACAGATAGTATATTCTATATTCTATCTTTATCTATACAATAAGGGCTTTCCCCCACCTTATAAGAAAGATAACCAAACTGCATTTTAGATTTAGATAAAAGGAGTGAGCAGACGTTTAAAACACCAAACAATGAAAAGGAGCTACAACTATTGATACGCCAGCTATCATTATTATGGATTATCTAAGCTTATTAATCATCACAGTTAGAACACCAGGTGGTAGAAGCCTACGCTAGGAGGCGCTAAGTAGCCGCGGCTCAAGCCGTCATCATTTCCCTATTATGCGTTTCAGGGACTGTTGGAGCAGGAAAAAAAAAATCCTGGAAATCGGAAAAAATGCGGGATTCGAACCCACAACCAAGCAATTGCGAGACAAGCGCGCTTCCGATGACGTCACCAGCATGTTACAGTCTTTGCTTGGAATCGGAGTGGTGTGCGGGATTCGAACCCACAACTAAGCTAAACTGAGACCAATGCGCTTTTGATGGCGCCACTACCACACAGAGTATAATGAAACACTCCCAGAGAGGACTCCCGGAGAAGAAAGTTGCAGTGGCGAAACTCCCGGGACTTTGCCAGTACTCTCACAATGCTGCAGACGTAATCTGATTAATTTAAATTCCAAATTCTTAACTTGGAATTTCGCCAAGACTTCTCGTGTCCGCTGCGGGACTGGAGCACCTGCGTCTGGAGCGAAGGAACCAAGAGAACCATGCGAGAGATGAAACAGATCGAGTGCATGCGAGGCAGCGAAAATCATCTCATTAACCGAAACATCTTCTCACAAAAAAGTTTTTGGGGAAACAAAAGCAAGCTCACAATGAACAACAAAATATGAAGTGTGTGTGTGTGTGTGTGTGTGTGTGTGTGTGTGTGTGTGTGTGTGTGTGTGTGTGTGTGTGTGTGTGTGTGTGTGTGTGTCTGTGTGTGATTCACCATGGTCTTGGATCACGTGATGGACTCGTGATCGACAGTTATTAACCTCCCGGATGAGAGCTCAGAGCTCGTATGACCTATCTTTGGGTAATACTGTGACCTTACACGTACACACACACCCAACTCCACGCACACGAGAGCTGGAGTGACAACCCGCAGCGCATTGTGTGTGTGTGTGTGTGTGTGTGTGTGTGTGTGTGTGTGTGTGTGTGTGTGTGATTCACCATGGTCTTGGATCACGTGATGGACTCGTGATCGACAGTTATTAACCTCCCGGATGAGAGCTCAGAGCTTGTATGACCTATCTTTGGGTAATACTGTGACCTTACACGTACACACACACCCAATTCCACGCACACGAGAGCTGGAGTAACAACCCGCAGCGCATTGTGTGTGTGTGTGTGATTCACCATGGTCTTGGATCATGTGATGGACTCGTGATCGACAGTTATTAACCTCCCGGATGAGAGCTCAGAGCTTGTATGACCTATCTTTGGGTAATACTGTGACCTTAAACGTACACACACACACACAACTCCACGCACACGAGAGCTGGAGAAACAACCCGCAGCGCATTGTGCGTGAGTGTGTGTGTGTGTGTGATTCACCATGGTCTTGGATCACGTGATGGACTCGTGATCGACAGTTATTAACTTCTCGGATGAGAGCTCAGAGCTCGTATGACCTATCTTTGGGTAATACTGTGACCTTACACGCGCACACACACACACCCCACTCCTTGCCCACGAGAGTTGGAGTAACAACCCGTAGCGCAGTGTGTGTGTGTGTCAGTGAATAAATATAAGTTGAACATATAACTGCAGAAATATACAAACAATACATTATGGAATAGGTTGACTTGCTCGTATTTGTCTAATAAATTCAAGTTCAACTCAAAATCAAATATGAATAATAATAGGAAAGTATTTTAGTGACATACCTCCTTGGAAAAAGAAATACAAAGCTAAAGAAGTCGGTCTATGCAGGAAACAATAAAATAAAATAATACTAAATCAAAATAATAGTGAGAAAGAGTGAGAGTGAGAAAGAGAGAGGGAGAGAGAGAGAAGGGAGAGGAAAGAGAGCCAGAGAGAGTGAGAGAAAGAGAGAGGGAGAGAGAGAGGAAGTCAGAGAGAGAGAGAGAGAGAGAGAGAGAGAGAGAGAGAGAGAGAGAGAGAGAGAGAGAGAGAGAGAGAGAGAGAGAGAGAGAGAGAGAGAGAGAGAGAGAGAGCTTACTCCTTTGGACACTTTCCCCCAATCGTGTCACCCACCACCATCGCCCACCCATTACCTCGGTTCTGCAACAAAACGTGTTGACAGTCTATAACCGAAGCCATCAAGAGGAGTCCCTCTCCCGCGCATCTATAGCCATAACCATAACTGTTGCCACCATGAAGCCCATTCTCAAAGTGTATGTGCGAGGACAAAGATATCAGGAGGCGAGGAGTGCACGCACGGAGAGTAATGAGAGGAGTGGATGGAGGGACAGAGGGGAGTGGATGGAGGAACACAAGGGAGAGGAGAGGGAGATAGAGGGGAGAGGAGGGAGGGGCAGAGGGGAGAAGAGGGGAGAAGAGGGAGAGATGGAGGGGAGAGGAGGGTGAGGCAGAGGGGAGAGAAGAAAGTGGATGGAGGAACAGTCGGGAGAGAAGGGGGAGAGAAGGGGGAGAGAGGGGAAAGGAGGGACGCACAGAGGGGAGAGAAGAGATGGACAGAGGGGAGAGAAGGAAGTGGATGGAGGAACAGTCGGGAGAGAAGGGGGAGAGAAGGGGGAGAGAGGGGAAAGGAGGGACGGACAGAGGGGAGAGAAGAGATGGACAGAGGGGAGTGGATTGAGGAACAGTGGAGAGAGGTGGGAGAGAGACAGGGGGGAAGAGGAGAGAGATTAATGACAGACGGGAGGGACAGAGGGGAGTGGATGGAGGGACAGGAGGGAGAGGGGGAAGAGATAAAGGGGAGAAAAGGGGAGAGATAGAGGGGAGAAGAGGAAGACAGAGGGGAGTGAAGGGAGGGACAGAGGGGAGAGGAGGGAGGGACAGAGGGGAGTGGATAGAGGAACAGTGGAGAGAGAGAGAGAGAGAGAGAGAGAGAGAGAGAGAGAGAGAGAGAGAGAGAGAGAGAGAGAGAGAGAGAGAGAGAGAGAGAGCGAGAGGGGAGAGGAGTGAGGGACAGAGGGGAGAGGTTGGGTTGTTTTAAGGGAAGATGAAATAACTTTATGGATAAGGATGAAAGGTGGTGAGGGACATGAAACTGCATAGTATAAGCCCTATGGTCTCTTGCAGTCTTCTCTATTCTTATGTTCTTATATTGAAAGACATTGCGTCACATACTACAAGGACTAAAGATCCCACACCTTTGAGACTTGTTGAGAACATTGCAGACATGAGAACCTAAGAATGGAGGAGACTACAAGAGACTATAGGGCGTACGAATATACTAGGCAGCTCCATGTCCCTTACCACATGTCATCCCTATCCATAAAGTTATCTCATCTTTTTTTTAAAACAACCAATTGTTTCAGCGCTCACTACTGCATGGTTACTAAGTCTATTCCATTCGTTAACCATTCTGCTGGTAAACCAGTTCTTGACTATTTCTTAAACATTTTTTTCAATCGAAATATATTTCTACGAGTCCTGCACTACGCAAGTCGACCGTATTGGCCTAATGTTCTCTCACTTTTGGACAGTGTACAAAAAATAATCAGGATTTTTTTTATGATTACTTGTGTCTTTTATGCGATCTTTTTCTTTTTTCAAATATTAACTATTCATGCGTAAGAATGGTTTCTCCTTTTTGTGGGAAAGGGTAGTCGTGAAATATATTTTGGAGTAATTACTTTGAGCCTATTAAAAGATGGGTGAGGAGGAAGTGTTTTTTTTTTTTTTTTTTTTTTTTATATAAATACAAAATCCTCTGTGAGGGGTACCGTCCCAGCCTTCTGATAGGGTGAGTTTGTGACGTTAAACCATATGACAGAAGAGGAGAGAATCTTGAATCACGTCCGTGAAAACAGAGTAATGCACTTCAGCTTTACTGGTCCACTGCAGAACCTGTCTAACTCCTGAGGGACGATACAGCCTATGTACCTCACCACAGTGGCTTAATCCGGTTTGGTATGGTTGTATATATGGAGAGAAAAGCATGTGACTTTTTTTTTTTTTTTTTTGAATGGTTGCGAGTGGTTTGAAATCCGAGTCATCACCTCGACCATACTCCATGAAAATTAAGAACCAAGCTTATGTAAGAAATAATAATAAAATAAAAAATAAAAATAAATAAATAAATAAACTCACAGGCCTAGACATATCGAGAAGCTGAAACCGAAGTCTTCCGTGTCTCCATGAACATTAAGAATAAAGCTTTTGTGGAAAAAAAAACAACACTTACAGACCTAGATATATCGAGAAGCTGAAATCGAAGTCTTCCGTGTGTGTGTGTACGTATGAGAGTCTCTAGTAAACAACGGATAAAAGGTGTCGGCGTTCTAGCCGGGTAGAAATCTGGGATTTGGCGAATGCGAAAGCAATGTGGGCCGGGCTGTGGTTTAGGTTAGATTGGGCATTTGTATCCCAAAACCCGAGGCCACAAGGAAACGAAACGGCCGCAGGGAGATCCAAATACTCTTTCCTTGCGACACTCCAAGTCAAGTAAATTTCTTTCCGCACGGGCGCTCGACTTTAGCGGGATAGTAATTCGCCGTGGATGTACAGACACTCGCGGTGAGCTGTTAGCTTACTGCGGTAGTGCACACTGTAACCGGCGTAAGCTAGTCACTGGGTAAAGGAAAGAACATATTTTAGTTTTGTTCTCCCATTATATTTAATTGTTCGTAGCTACATATATGCCTTGATGCGTTGTTTCTGACCCAGGGCATCGGGCGGGATACTGGGATGACCCGTCATCCACGAGGAGCTAAGATGAGAGGTGGGGGGTAAGGTGGTGGGTGGGAGTAGGTACGTGCCTCTGACTTGGCTACCTCCCGAATTATGGGAGAAAGGCCCGAGGTTTATAGATATATAGACAGCTATATCGAGAAATCGGCTAGAGAAACCGGTAGCAACATTTGCGTGTACAATAATTTGAGCAAATGCCTTAAGTAATATATAACACTGAATGTGTGATTACAACTATTTACAAGAATGGAGTAGACATAGTGCACGACAATTGCTGAAAAGGAATATTATTTACATAATATATTGATAAAGATATTGCGACAAGTGAAGGGGCGACTTTAACAAATCCTGAAGTTCACAAGACATTCGCGCGCCTCTGTGAAAAAATCGCAGATGACTTTCTTAAGACTCCAGAGCTAATCCCAGCGAGTTATCGTAGAATCTTGCAAAAACTTCGTAGAACAAATCATCCAAATAATCAAACTGGCCGTCACGGACCATCAATGTAGAACGGTGGACTAGCAATATGATGGTCCCCGGATATACGTGAGGTACAGTAACGAGCAAAAGATACGAGCAACGTAATAATTCTGACAACGTCAATATGATTATTTTGTCGAGGTGATAGACTCTATGTAGTGCTTAGCTTACAGTTGGATAATTTTCTTGTGCAATCACCAACTAAAGTTTTGACCCATGTTATAGGCCTCACAACGTCAATATATATATATCTATATATATATATATATATATATCTATATATATGTATATATATATATATATATATATATATATATATATATATATATATACATATTGTCTAGTACGTGATATATTTTCCTATGTATTATTTAGCTTAAAGTTAGGCAATTTTCTCCAACAAGAAATATATTGTCAGACAACTTTCATTTTGTATCATGGAAAACTCTTAGTGGGTCAAATTTTTTACTAATGGCTATATATTCGTGATATGGACACTCCATCTATATCGAAATGTATATATATATATATATATATATATATATATATATATATATATATATATATATATATATATATATATATATAAGGGAGGTAGCCAAAACAGACGTACCCACTCACATCTACAACCCCCTTTTATCTTAGCTTCTCGTGGATGAGGGATATCTCCGACTCCCGTGCACTGGAATGGGTCAGTACACTTGAACATGGCGAATATTGTCCGTAAACTTGTTTAATTTGATGCCGCGATAATCCCAAACTCGATGGAAACTTTAAGTTGATGGAAACCACACATATATATACATTTATCATTCGTTTCATTCTGACAATAATTATATCAATATGTTTTGTTTACAATAAATCTTCTTAAATTAATGAACGGCACAGCAATGAAGATAGTAATAATATGGCAAATATTCATTCCATTCTGACAATAATGTCCTGATGATATTCACCGGTTTTGTTGACAGTAAATCACCTTAAATTTATGAACGAGAGAGCAATGAAGATGGTAGTAATGTGGCGGTTAATGAGGCATGTCAGCATGGAGTATGGATAGTTTCGGAAGAAACCATCGTTTCCTCGTTATATGCCGAGGTAGGATGCAGAGTTTCAGTCGTGGATGAGAAAGAAAATTTATTTGTTAACTTTCATAGAGAGACAGCCTCTTTAGCTTCAGGCAACAGCAGAGAACAATAAAGAGTGACGCAGAGAGGGAAGAAGACATGTTCCCCAGCAAAAAAAGAAAGAAAAAAAAATCACCCACCCTCACTCTTCCTTCATCTCGATCGTATCTGAAAAAAACAAAATCTCGGACGAAAAGAAGGTCTGAAGTGTAGAAAGAAAGAGAAAGAGAGAGAGAGAGAGAGAGAGAGAGAGAGAGAGAGAGAGAGAGAGAGAGAGAGAGAGAGAGAGAGAGAGAGAGAGAGAGAGAGAAGGGAGAAAGACGGGGTGGCGAGAGAGCCAGACTGTGATATCTATTTCTTGTCATCATGGCTTTTCCTCAGTTCCTTTCTCTTTCTTTTTCACTCCGAATTCGTATTTAATCTTGGCGCCTTACGACGGCTATGGAAAGGAGCTAGATACAACGAGGAGAGGGCGAGAGAATCTGAATGCAAATGTAATATCAGAGCATGTGTATCGTTGTCGCAATCCTAACAGTGGCTACGAGGTTTGCGGCGCTCCGTGGTAAGCTAAGGGAGATCTACGCGCTCCCTGCCGAAGCGAGCACACAAAGGCACTGAAGCAGGGCTGAGTTGTGAGACTTCATCTGTATTAAAACTATTACACTTTGCAAACAATGGCGTCCGCTAAAAAGAAATAGCGATGCCATGGTGGTGGAAAAAGAACGGAGGCGGCAATGGAGAGGGGGTTTGGCATGTGAAGGCATAGGAAAGGGAAAAGATGATCCATAAGAATAGTGTTTTTTTTTTTTTTTTTTTTTTTTAAATGATGAAAAGAATCGGATTACTGTGCGATGGAACTGGAAGAAGAAAAAGAAAGAAAAGCGTTGGATCTGGGTTTGAAGTCACTGTTGTTTATTCCTACAATAGATACTTTAATCATTTCAACCGCATCTTCAATAACCAACACCCCAATCACAACAACAACCACAACCACCACCACCTACAACTACATTTCTTCCATCTCATAGACTACCACCACGAATCCTACCATCACGTCCACAGAATCATCATCACAACAACTTTAAGAATAACAACAAAATTAAGAGTTACATCATTAGTAACAACAATAACAATATTAACAACATAACAACAAGACTATTTTTGGCTGCCATCCGGATTTCCATCGTTTATATGAAATAGCAATCTGTTATTGTTGTCACGAGAACAGAACCCGACAGCGCTACACAAACTAATATTTAAATCTAATGCAAATGCTGCAGCTTGGGGGTGGGGGGTAGGAAGAAATGCATTTAATCTGCCGCACAACACGACGCTGAATGAAAAAATGAGGACGAGAACAAGCACAAGAGGAAGAAGAAAAAAAAGAAAAAACTCAATTACTTTTCGCTTCGTCTTGGCCTTTTATGCAAATGACATTTCTTCGTCTTTTTTTTTTTTTTTTTTTTGTCTTTTTTTAGACTTTGGTTGGACCGACGCTGATCCTCTGCACTTACATTGTATTCTGTATCTTTGCCAATACAAGTGTCCTCCTCCTTCGTTTCGATTTTCTTCTCGTCTAAGTCCTCCTCATCAACATCCTTTTCCTTTGCCTCCTATTCTTTCTCTTCCTGCTCATCGGTATCCTTATCCTATTCCTTTGCTTCTTCCTCCTTCTCTTCCTCCTTGTCGCCATCCTCATCATCTTCCTTCGCAACGGCATCCTTATCCTATTCCTTTGCCTCCTCCTTTTCTTCCTCCTCATCACCATCTTCCTCCTCTTCCTTCGCTTCTTTTTCTTCTCCGCCTCCTTCTCTTCCTCCTCTTCATCATCATCATTCTCTTCCTTCTTCTGTTCCTCCTCATCGTCAAATTCCTTTTCTTCCTCCTCTTCTTCCATCTTCTCCGCATCAATTTACGTTCCCCGCCTTTCCTCTATCTGTCTATTTAAAAAGAAAATAAGCAGTTAAGAGGCGCTGAAAACCTGATGTCCACAAGAATAGTCGGTCCTCGTACTTCAAATGCCTGCAGCTCTTCCCATCAACTTCACGTCATCTTCCTCCGTCCGTTTTCAACAGGGGTGGGCAACCTTTTAAGGTATGGATGCAAAAATCAGCCAATTTAGGAGAGAAAAAAATCGTTCCGTAAGGGCCTTAATCCGTCGCCCAGTTCAGCATGCAACTAAAGTTGGACTTTTATTGGGTATTTTTTTTAAGGTGAGCTCTGGGTTTCACGGGCCGGAAATAAGTCATTAGCGTGCCAGTTTTGGCACGCATGCCAAATATTGCCCACCCTTTGTCTTGTTAATCTTACCCCATTCCACACTGCACTCTGAGTTGTCTGGATTTTTTCTTTGCATAATATATCAACCTTGTACCTTCTAATATATCGTCTCATCTACCACTGTGTTACCATCTATACCAAAGGTGGGAGTATTATCGGGGGCGGGAGAGGTAAATGGGGGCGGCAAAGGGGGTGACAGAATGGCAGTAGCATTATTATTATTATTATTATCATTATTATTATTACTTTTTAACAAAATCTGAATCATCAAATATATGTCATAAAGACTAAAGTAAATGAAGACGTATGGATTTTATAGTGGATAAAAATTACATAAAAATTATAAACGAATGTACATATTTGTCAAGTTGTCCAAAGTCTGAGTAAATAAAAGAAAATAATAAATAAATAGATAAATATATGGCGTGTGTTTGCATGTGTGTATGATGGTGGTGTGGGTGGAGATAGCCCTAAGAATCCTCCTGGAAACTAAGAGAGCGCCGGCCTGGAAAAGTTTGGATCCTCGCTGGCCGAGCGGTTTAGAGCGTCGCTACTTGTGGCGAAAATCGAGGTGACGGCAGTTCGAACCCTGCCGCCATCGAGTTGGACCAAGGGAATGGATGCTCGCTGGTCGAGCTGGACCAAGGACATGATTCATTAGATTCCACAATACAAAGTCCTCTGTAAGGGGCATCGCCCTCGCCTCCTGATAGGGGGAGATTGAGTCTTTCTTCGGGATAAAGTTTGCTAATACGCTGCGTAGAGGGTTTGTCAAACAAGTGTTTGAAATGATGTTTGGCAAACGTGTTTGACAACAAAATACCCGCATTCACACGGTCAAACATCACTTCAAACACTTGTTTGACAAACAGTTTAACCGTGTAACTTGCCTTCTGTCCTCAGCCAGAAGAAAATGCCTAAGGTTCGCCACTTCATTAAATCAGGACTGGGCACATCAACAGCATCTACCAGGATTGCTTGAACTCACGGTCTGCAAATCCATTGATTACATAATAACAGGAGAAATGAGGGGACTGCAAGAGACCATAGGGCCTACAATAGGCAGTTCCATGTCCCTTATACCACCTGTCACCCCTACCCATATATTTATATCATCTTTTCTTAAAACAACCAATGGTTTCAGCGCTCACTACATGGTTACGGTGTCTACCATTCGTTAACCACTCTATTGGTATACCAATTTTGCCTATTTCCTTCTTAAACCTAAATACTAATTTGGTGCATTAAATTTCTCATCTACTCGCATAATCTGTTCAATACTATATCACCTCTTCTTCCCAAGTTAAAAAAAAAAAAAAAAAAATTCAGTGTGACATAAATTTAATCCATTTTATTCCATATTAGATGATTAAGCTGGAGAAGTGACACGGGAACACGGAAGGTAATCTGCATCAAGCAAAGTTTTAGTGTTTTTCCCTTAAATAAAATTTCGCTATTCGCAATTACAGCATCATCTTACGAAAATATTTGATTCTTTAAATATCGAAGAAAGGAACCTGAAGGTGCAAATGAGTCAATTATATTGCGCAATTTCATTGTCAATACTCTGAATTGACAGTTAAATTGACCGTGTATGGGCTATATATCGCCCATACACGGTCAATTTAATTGTCAATTCAGAGTATTGACAATGAAATTGCGCAATATAATTGATCATGTATGGGCCGCTTAAGGCGTATATCAACAACGCTACTTTCACAGAGGACCCCTGAAACTTAGAAAGAGAATACATATATATATATATATATATATATATATATATATATATATATATATATATATTGGTTGAATGGATTTGATAGATGAGTGTGTGGGTGGAAGAAGAATAAAGGAGATGGGCTGGAATTCCTTTACTGCTTATACGTTTCGACCGACTCGGTCTTCTTCAGAAAGCTGTCTGCAAACAGAGTGTGTTTAAATTTAAGGTTCGCTTGTTCTCCCTCCATCCACACTCTCATACTAAATATATATATATATATATATATATATATATATATATATATATATATATATATATATATATATATATTATATATATATATATACACACACACACGCACCACACAACTCGTGGCACATTTGGTAGATTTCCCGCCCAGGAGTGAAATAACTTCAGTATCGATGCGCTGCGGGTTGTTACTCCAACTTTCGCGGGCGGGGAGTTTGGTGTGTGTGTTTGCATGTAAGGTCATATACGAGATGTGGGCTCTCTTCCCTGAGGGAAATAGCTGTCGATCACGAGTCCAATACGGGATCCAAAGGCCATGGTGAATCACACACACACACACACACACACACACACACACACACACACATATATATATAATATATATATATATATATATATATATATATATATATATATATATATATATATCCACTTCATACATTGTTTTGTACCAGACTACTTAATCACATTCACATAAAACGATTCGGTGTAACCTCGCGAACTCCCCCTGTCAGGAGGATAGAACAGTGCCCCTTACAGAGGACTTTGTAGCATGGAATTTAATTAACCATGTCCTTGGTCCAACTCGCTGACGGCAAGATTCCAACTACCGTCACCTCGACCTCCGCCACAAGTAGCGACGCTCTAACCCACTCGGATAATAACCCTAACATAAGCAACATCCACAGCCGCTATTATCATCACTGTAATTTAACTTCAAACCCACCCACTACTAGACACCTGCTATCTTTGTTATCTTGCCCATTGACCTAGCGGACGCTATTTCTTAACACGGAGACTACCTCTCCACTATCACCACAACCAAGGTAAAACGAATACTATAAGGTACGTTAGCGGGATGGGTGAGGGAGAGCCAGAAAACCTCTCCACTACGCACGTAGACGATGACGTCAGCGGAAATATCGAGACCAGGGTTCCGCGGGTCGAGAGCTGTCAGTCACTCACACACCAGTGTGTGGAGCGAAGCTCCATCTTCTGATTAAAGGGGTAGCTAAGGCAGACAAATAACATATAAAAATGCAAACAGTTTGTATAGTGCAGAAGTGCAATGCCGTTAGAGTGAAAGGTGATAAAAATATACATTTCTTTTCACTACCCAAAGATAAAGAACTTAGAAAGAAATGGATTGAATTATGTGGCACACACAATACTCGGTCATCTGGATATGTATGCAGCCGTCATTTTGAAAGTAACTATTTATTAGCAACATTTCCTGAAATTTTCATTCAATTGCAAATAAACAGACTAAAGAATCCGGTTAAAACATAACTGAGCTTGGTGGACATAAAGGTCTACATATAAAATCCACGCCCCACGCAAATTCAAAATGTAATATAATAAAAACCATATGATGCTTTTATGTGTCATTACTACTGGGTTTATATTCAACTAGTTGGTGTGTATCAACAGTATAATATCTTCCTCATCTACAAGATCAACATATAAATTGACATGATATTGATATAATCCACCTAATGTGAAAGCATGGAAAACATTTTTTTAACTTTTCTGGCGGTCATATCTCAGATACTGATAATTTGAGGATAAGAAAGTGATACTTAGTAATTTCAGTATTATGTGAACATCATAGTATAATTTTAACGTTTACCATACATACAGATGGTTTTCTTTAAAGTTTACATTTTCTTCCACCTTTCACTCTCTCCCCCTCTGGATTTCCTATGACGTCACGGTGGAGGTGCTCAACGTACCTTATAGTATTCGTTTTACCTTGACCACAACCATCATTACGACCACTACTACCACCACCATCACGACCAGCACCATTACCAAGACCATGACCATCACCACCACCCCCACCCGCAACCTCCACTTCCTCCAGCAACCAACTGATTCAACTTTCAATCACAACCCAACAAACCAACGTCAATCTACTCCTCGTCACCATCCAGCATTCACCATCCAACATTCACAAAGGGGAAAAAACGACAAAATTTTATTTACAAAGAACCCTAAATCTGATCGGCTTACATCGCAATGAAGTGGACGAGGAAGAAGAGGAAGAGGAAGAAGAGGAAAATTAAATGGATGAGGAAGAAGGTGATGAAGACGACGACGAAGGTGATGAAGAAGAAGACAAAGGGAATGAAGAAGAAGAAATAGGTGATGAAGAAGACGAAGGTAATGAAGAAGAAGGTGATGAGGAAGAAGAGAGAAAAAGAGGAAATGAAAGAAGGAGAAGAGGAGGATGAAGAAGACGACGGAGGTGATGAAGAAGAAGAAGGTGATGAAGAAGACGAAGGTGATGAAGAAGAAGGTGTAAAGAAGAAGGTGATGAAGAAGGCAAACGTGATGAAGAAGGTGAAGAAGACAAAAAAAGAGGAAGAAGAGGAAGAAGATGAAAAAAAGAAAAGGTAGAAGAAGAAAGAAGAAGAAGAATGAGTAGAAGTAGAAGTAGAAGAAGTAGAGAAGGAGGAAGGAGAGAGAAGAGGCAGAAGTAGTAGGAAAAGAAAGAAGAAGAAGAAAAAGGAGAAGATGAAGAAAAAGAAGGAGAAGAAGAAGAAGACGGAGAAGAAGAAGACGGAGAAGGAGGAGAAGAAGAAGGAGAAGAAGAAGGAGAAGATGAAGAAAAAGAAGGAGAAGAAGAAGAAGAAGACGAAGAAGAAGAAGAAGAGGAAGGAGAAGAAGAAGAAGGAGAAGAAGAAGACGAAGAAGAAGATGAAGAAGAAATAGAAGAAGAAGAAGAAGACGGAGAAGACGGAGAAGAAGAAGAAGACGGAGAAGGAGGAGAAGAGGAAGAAGAAGATGAAGAAGACGAAGAAGGAGGAGAAGAAGAAGATGAAGAAGAAGAAGACGAAGAAGGAGAAGAAGAAGAAGACATAGAAGAAGAAGAAGAAGACGGAGAAGAAGAAGACGGAGAAGAAGAAGAAGAAGACGGAGAAGAGGAAGAAGAAGAAGGAGAAGAAGAAGAGGGGGAGCGTTGACCTTCCCCTGTCCCCTCTTGCACTCTTTGGTGTAAAGGAAAGCCCCGATTCCGATCTTTGATCTCTCAGCGACACAAAGGCGGCTCCGTAAACGGATCCCGAACGGCGCTCCCATCCTTCCTGATCGCATCGCGTAGGAGATAGGGGATGATGAGGCGGGAGGAGGAGGAGGAGAAGGAAGAGGAGGAACAGGAGACATAGAAGGAAAAGGAAAAGGAAGAGGAGGAAGGAGGAGGAGGCAGAGGAGAAAGAGGATGAGACGGAGGAAGAAGAGGAGGAGGAGGAAGAGGAGAAAGAGAGGAAGGAGGACGAGGCGGAAGAAGAAGAGGTGAAAGAAGAGGAGGAAGAAGAGAAAGAGGAAGAGGAAAAGTAGGAAGAGGAGGAGAAAAATGAGGAGGAAAATGAGGAGGAGGAGGAAGAGGAAGAGGAGGGAACGAAAACACAGGGAGAAAATAAGTGCTTAAATCGGCGGTAATGAACAGGGGGTCCATGAAGTCTGGACACACAGAAAATATCACTATTTGTAACTAACTGGGCAGTGGACAAGATGCAGGGATGACCCGTCATCCAGGAGGTGCTAAGATAAGAGGGAGGGAAGAGGGTAGAGGGGAGTGGAGTATGTAGGGGATGGAATGGGTGGGAGTGGTTTTTGTGCCTCTGTTTTTGTTTTTTGGCTACCTCCCTTGTAAAGGGGAAAAAAGCCTTTGGCATATGTATGTATGTATGTATGTATGTAACCAACTAACGTGGTCATGAGGGAATTTTCTTTTCGTCGACTCCTCTTCGTCCACTAGATCCCAGTTCCCTCGACTTTTCTCTTTCTTGGGTGTGCTAAAGGAGAAGATATACGCTACGAAAATCAAAATACAAGACGCCCGAGGGAACCTCTGTATGTTCATACTTTTGGGACACCCTGTCTGAAGGAAAACGAAGGAAAGGGAAGGAAAGGGATAGACAGGGAAGAAAAAACGGCAAATAGAAAGAGGGAGCTTCAACGAAAAAAAAACATACAAGGATAGGAGAAGGTTAATGGATTTAATGGATGATGGGCAAGGGAATGAAGGAGGAATGCCAGGACAGAAAAGGTGAAAGGAGAAGAGGGAGAGACAGGAGAGTGAAGGGAGTTGGATAGAGGAGAGGGGAAGGGATAGAAGGGAAGTAGAGAGGAAGGGAGATTGGGGAAAGGAAGAATATAAAAGGAGAGGGGAGGAGAAGAAAGGGAAGGAAAATGGAGAATAAGGGAGATGGGGGAAAGAAGAGAATATAAAAAGAGAGGAGAGGGGAAAGGAAAGATGGGATGTGGAGAATAAGGGAGATGAGGGGATGGGAGAAGATGAAAGGAGAGGGGAGGGGAATGGGGGGGGGGGAAGAAATGTGGAGAAGAAGGAAGATGAGGAAAGGGTATAAGATGAAAGGAGAGGGGGAGGGGAAGATAGGGAAGGAAAGAGGAGAATAAAGATGGAAGAAGGAGAGAAGATGAAAGAAGAAGGGAAGGAAAGGATGTGGAAAAGAAGGGAGATTAGTTTTATATATTTGGAAGTAAATCAGTAATTAAAAATATTTCAGCATAAACTGGCTAAACAAGGTTAAAAAGAAATATCTTTCAGTGGATGCTATTATATTATCAACCTAATGGTAACCCAAAAATGCATCTACATCAACATGTACAAATGTAACACCAAATACCTACTGATACTTAAAACAATTTAGTAGATCTATAAAGTGGTTCAGTAAATTAATCGCTAAACTCACTGCTAACAAGGTCTCAGGATCCCATAATTTTCCAATAACAAAATCAAGAAAAAATGTCGAATAGTATCTAATGTCTTCCTCTTTCTGATTAAGAAATTTGATTAAGAGTAGCAACAATTAAAATAAGACATTATTAGAAAAGTTGTGTTAGATCTCAATGGAAGATATCTTCCCACTCTCAAAGATGGTGAGTTGTTTATCTGTGAGGTATGTTACATCGATTATATGCACAGTATTAAGGGTGTTAGCAATAGTGAAGTCTGTGTTTGCATGGAATTCGGTTGTCAAAACTGAGATAGTACCCTCAATCGATTTCAAATTAGGACATAAATTTCTGGGTATGTTTGGGAAAAATGACGAACGGGAATCTCCCATGTTACTATAAGTAATCTGTTTTACAATTACCTTTCTGTAATGAAGTTGTTGCAACCAACTGATACATACTAGTGAAACTACAAAAGAATTTTCAATGCTTCATGGAACACCAAAAGGAAAAATATCTTTCAATACTTAATGGCGCTGTTTTTATACATTGGCAAGGCTCCAGGTCTTCAAGACTGACAAAAGCTCCAGATAACACATGTCTGACACACAGAAGGTCCCAGGTATCACACGTTCATCTCTGGCATGCACATTTTACATATATCAATTAATCCAGTCTTATCTGTAAAAATCATCTGTACTAATACATAATTCTAACATGATGCTATATACATATTTCCTATACTCCTCTGGACTCTCGTCAAGAACACTCATTTCAGGTACCAGGTAAGTTCTGCGTGACGTCACTATTTCTTTAGTCCAATGATCTTTAACTTTATATTTAAGATCATCTACTAAGGGCGTGATTTTAAAATCATGAACCAATTGAATTTTCTCCTCCACCATTTCTCCAATCAGAATCGTTGTTACAAATCTATATGCAATATTGTTTACTTTGGCAATCTCGAATCTCTGCATAACTTAGGTTACATAATTTCTACATCAGCAAAATATATACACGTCATATAGGCTCCCAGCCATTTTTATTACTCTAGGCGGAGAGCGTGCTTGAGCAAACCTTAGTCTACAAACTGTGCTGCTTACAAACAACCGATCAATCAAAATGAAACCCTCACCATCTATCCCACTTTTTACCCACTTCTACCAGCCTCTCACATTAGGGAATGGGAGAAGAAAGGAGAGGGGAGGGGAAAGGAAGAAAAGAGAGGGGAAAGGAAAGAAAACAATGGAGATAAGTCGAGACCAGTGTATGGGAAGGAAAAGGGGAAGGAGAGATTCCTGACCTTCATGGGAGTGGACAGATTACAAACCAGGGGCCCACCATGGCTCAGCGGTATCGCGCGTGTCTGGTAACCACGTGTGGATTTCGGGCGTTTGTTCGAATCCTGGCCACTGCATAAGATTAGAAAGTGCGTCCACTCTGATGAGTAATGGTCCCCAACCGCTGCTCACCTTTGA
>NC_134784.1:34014637-34052137 GCF_046742065.1 Oratosquilla oratoria
CCTCTTTCTCAGCTGTTGTTTCATTTCTTGGCGTATTTTCATTCCACATATTTCTATTTTATTATATTATATTATATTATATATATATATATATATATATATATATATATATATATGTATAAATACATTTTTTGCCAGCTCAACGTGCCTTCTTTATGTTTAAGGTTTCTGTATAGATTTATGGCAATCGATTTTTTTTTCTGGGGCTTGACAGCATTTAAACAAATATATGCATAACATAGGAATATAAGGATGAAGGACACTGCAAGACCATAAGGCCTACACTAGGCATTTCCATGTCCCTTACCACCTGTCACCCCTATCCATAAAGTTATTTCACCTCTTATAACAACCGTTTCAGCGCTCACTACATGGTTACCGAGTCAATTCTATTTGTTAACCACTCCGTTAGTAAACCAGGTCTTGCCTATTTCCTTCTTGCCTAAGTTTGCCCTATATAAATACATACATATACTAAGGGCTTTTCCCCCCTTATAAGGGAGGTAGCCAAATTCAAAACGCATAAATCCACTCCCACACACTTCATCCCCACCCACTCCACTCCCATTCACCACCCCTCCCTCCCTCCCTCTCTCTTTTCTTGGCTCCTCCTGGATGACGGGTCATCCCTGCATTTCGCCCATTCTATAAAACCCATGGGGTAATCCTATATGAATAAATAATATAAATTAAAATTAAAAAATAATTACATTCGCATTGTTTTTATGAGTCCTGACAATATTGACCAAAATGTTTTTTTTTTTTATCTGTTTCTTATTTTTCTACTTCTAATTGTATATATTTCTTCCAACATGACCATTTCTCGAGTCTTTCCTGGACATGTGTCTCTCTCCCCTCCCTCCGTTATATTTCATTTACTAACACCTCTTGCTCCTATTCTTTTCCCTTTTGACTTTTTTATGTCAGAAATTCTCGGCCACGGTAAATCTCTGTCAAGCTGCTCTTTCTATTTTCACCCTCTTCCCTTGCATGTTTCATCATTTCCTCTACTATAATTCCCTCCTCTACCTAATTCTGATCCTATTCCTCCTCCAGTAAATATACTGATACAAATACATACAAAGGCGGAGCATGCCGACAGGAGACCTTTTGGTCCATAACTAGGTCGGATGCGAAAAAGATACATAAAATAGTGATAAATAAAAAAATATAATATAAATAATAATAAATAAAATAAATAAATGCATAGGTATAGTTAAATAATAAGAAAACAGGTAAATAGTAAATAATAATAAATAATAAATGAAAATCATGCAAATAATACTAAACAAACAGAAAAATAATAACAAACAAACAAATAATATTGAATAAATGGCAGGCTTTACAGCATCTTGCTTAGGTGTTTATCTAAGCCAATCTTAAAACTTCAAACTGAACTATATTGTATTGCCTCTGCAGGAAGTTTATTCCATTCATTAACTACACGATTGGCGAAGTTGTTTCTACCCACTTCCAAATTAAATATATTTCCTGACATGTAAGCTCCTATGGTGCTGTAAAAATAAATCAAAAGGTGAAAATGTGAAAGTTGGATACAGCAATAAAGAGAGCTCGCATTTTTTAACATTGTGTAGATAGTTTGGCACCATGAATGTCTTTATATGTACATAAGAACATAACAATGGGAGAGACTGCAAAAGGCTATAAGGCTTACACTTGACAGTTCCGTGTTTTTTACTACCTGTCATCCCGGTGAATCGATTTTTTTTTTTTTTTTTTTTAGGATTTGTTTTAGCGTTGGGCCAATGAGTGATAACGTCACTGTCCCACCCCCGTTTTCTTTATCCCTGCGAAAAGACAAAGATAACCCCGAGGCAATTTTTTTTCTTCTTTTGTATAGAAATAACTGTTCAAACACATCGATATTTTCAAATCTCCCACTGCAAAGCTCGTTATTGGTTAGGAATCATTGATGAGAAGTCTACGCTGAGTAGCTGCGGCCGAAGCCGTCACCTTTGTCTAATGCGCTTTAGGGACTGTTGGGGTAGGTAATAGGAGTTGGGGTTGGTAATAGGAGACTCGAACCCAGAAATGAGCAAACGCGAGACCAGCACACTTCCGATAACGTCTGACAACGCACGATGTATCACTTGAGTATCATGGCACTATCTGTTTTCGCCTGCGTATACGGGAATTACAAGGAGGAATATAAAACAAAATATAGAAACATTTCTTCTCAGTTTTGCTTGATTAAATGTAGATGCTCGGATGAAGGATTGTATAGCGAGTGAATCAATCCTTGACTTAACCTGTAACTCAGTATTACATATACATATACATGCATACATACGTACATACATATAGATAAATACGAGTTTAGAATAAACAAGAAGGAAAAATACGTACATACAATCTGTCAGGAAATAGATTTAATTTGGAAGTGGGTAGAAACAACTTTTCCAACCGTGTAGTTAATGAATGGAATAAACTTCCTGCAGAAGTTCAGTTAGAAGCTTCAAGATTCATTTAGATAAACACCTAAGCAAGAAGCTGTAATGCCTGTCATTTATTTTATATTATTGTCTGTTTATTATTGTTTTTCATTTATTATTATTATTTACTATTTTCCTGTTTGTTTATTATTTAACTATACCTATGCATTTATTTATTTTTTTATTATTATTTATGTTGTTATAATTTTATTTGTTTATTTATCATTATTATATTTTTCTTTTGCATCCGACCTAGTTATGGACCAAAAGGCCTCCTGTCTGCATGCTCCTCTTTTGTAATCCTTTGTAAAAAAAATACATACATACGATGAAAAACAAACGGAGGACAAAAGGGGATTTGAAATAAAACACACACACACACACACACAAAAGGTTAGTTCCTATACAATATCATATTCCTTTTTACGTTGGCGAAGAGTGTAGCACCGAAATATTCTCTCGTTGTAGGACCGAGGACTTGATCTCATGGTGCTACCCGAGAATGTCACGGGGATGAAACGTGTCAACCTCGCAGCAGCCAGGCAGCCGAGGTCTGTGGCAGACGGGGAAGGACATGGGTGGACAGCGCCTTGGCAGAGCAAAAGTAAGGTCGCCAGGTATGTAGAGAGAATTGCAGAGGTGTGCGTAATCGATTCTTCTATCACTGAAGAATTCCAAAATTTTCTTTGGTTTATGTACCTACTCATTTCTCTCTCTTTCTATCTCTTTTTCTCTCTAAATGTGTCTTTAACCTTTACGTTACGACAGCAAAGGCAAGTGACCATCACTGCTAAAACTGGGAGATCAAACTAAATCCATCTTACTTCCGGGGCGAGATGGATGCGAAGGCAGATCAAACCGCGGTTCCCCAAGGGATGTAATTATAAACCTAATTTGAATCGTCTTAGCTATTTCTGAACAATTGCAGCACCGCAAACACACGTTTTTCCTTAGTAAGTGTTGCAAAACCAGAATACACCATTGCATATGCAAACATCAATTCAAAGACACGCAATTCTGACGCAGACACGAGTGAGAGAGCAAGAGCGCTTATAAATGCAGGACAATAGGCTTCCCATGGATACCTGCATAAAGCATGAATACATAAATATTATTCTTGAAATTAAGTGCGTGTGTGTGCGTGTGTGTGTGTGTGTGTGTGTGTGTGTGTGTGTGTGTTGTGTGTGTGTGTGCGCGCGTGTGTGTTAGACTCACTGTCACATCATTATCCCTGTTACTTGTACTCGTTGTCTCTGTTACTGTTAATGACCGTCACTTTTACTGTTACAGTCCCTCAGCGAGTCTGTTACTCAATCTCAGTATCATCGTTACTCAATGTCACTTGTACTCTCTGTTATTCCCAATGATGTCACTTTCACTGCCCCTCATTGTCACTGTTACTCAATGTCACCCTTAGTCATTGTAACAGCTATTATCCTTATGTTAGCAAGAAACAAATCCTTCACAGAAGAACCTGAGGAGAGGCAACAGCTCAGCCTGGATCGTGGCCCTTGTTGACCTTCGCAATATCCTTTCAGCCCTGAAGGGAAGCAGAGGAGGAGGAGGAGAACCAGAGAAAGCGGGTGAGGAAGGAAGGACGATGAGAAGGAGTAGTAGAGGAAACGAGTAAAGAAGGAAGAACGAGAAGAAGGAAAAACAGAGGAAACGGGTGAGGAAGAAAGAACGAGAAGAGGGGAAAGCAGAAAAGTGGACGAGGAGAAAGAGGAGTAGAGGAAGCGGATGAGGAAGGAAGGACGAGGTGAAGGAGGCGTACCAGAGAAAGTGGATGAGGGAGGAAAGATGACAGCCGGAGTGGAAAAAAATTAATTAAACAACCGGCACTTTGCAAAAATTTGACGCGCGCACTTTCTTCTTTGATCTGCAGGCTGCTTACGCTAAAAGAGAAAGAGAGAGTTACAAGGAATCTCAGTACATCAAAAGGTTTTGCAACCCATACCGAGGAGGTATAATTAAAAGGTTACTAGGGATTCACACTAGTACTTACATTTATGTGTGTGGCACCTTGTCTAACCCACTTTTGAACTGCTCAACTGAGGAACTGTTTACCACGTCCTTTGGCAGTCTGTTCCAAATGTTGCAGATTACATACACACATTATATATATATATATATATATATATATATATATATATATATATGTATATATATATATATATATATATATCATTAAAAGTGATGGCTAGTTTTGCATTCATTATTTTCTTAAAGGTATTTTTCATATACCTTAT
This sequence comes from Oratosquilla oratoria, assembly GCF_046742065.1. NCBI lineage: Eukaryota > Metazoa > Arthropoda > Malacostraca > Stomatopoda > Squillidae > Oratosquilla > Oratosquilla oratoria. The sequence continues at coordinate 34,019,340 of NC_134784.1, forward strand.
TATAGATTTGTGTTCCTTAGAAAGGAATTTATGACTTGGCTGTATGTAGTCATATTATTAATGATATATGCATTAGAGAAAAAATCCTGCCCAAATACACTTATAATATATATATATATATATATATATATATATATATATATATATATATACACATACATATACACACGAGAAAGAGAGATGTTCCCCTTGGAACAGACTTAGTAACCATGCAGTGAGCGCTGAAACAACTGGTTGTTTTAAGAGAACATGAGATAACTTTATGAACAAGAATGACAGGTGGTAAGGGGCATGGAAGTGCCTAGTGTAGGCCTTAGGGTCTCTTGTAGTCTCCTTCATTCTTATGATCTTCCTTCTTAGACACACCTATACAAAAAAGCATCCCCAAAGACAACAGACCCACCTACGATGATAGGAACTACACTGGGGGAAATAGAGGATAGCAGAACAGAGGATCTGCAAAATCTACAAGTAATCAGCATTTATTTTAAAGGACAGGAGTCTCCAATAATAATAATAAATGCTACATGACTGGTATGTAAGGATAGCATTAATGTCACTAGAATATGGACGACATAAAACCTATGCAGTAGGTACACAAAACACAATACACAGTATATATATATATATATATATATATATATATATATATATATATATATATATATATATATATATTTATATATTTCCGAGGCCATTTTGAATACGGGCTTTGTTGAAGTCTACAGCAGCAGTAGCATTGTACGTACCTTAGAGAATCTATCAGTACCCTGGCTTTCAAACTACGCTCTGCCATAAGAAATACAGAGAGTACTTCACACAAATTGAACAATGTTACTACTGCTGTAGACTTCAACAAAGCATGCATACTATATATATATATATATATATATATATATATATACACAGTATATATATATATATATATGTGTGTGTGTGTGTGTGTGTGTGTGTGTGTGTGTGTGTGTGTGTGTGTGTGTGTTTATATACTAACGATGATGATGACGATGATGGTGGAATTTAATGAAACCTTCCCTTAGTTCAACTCTCCTGTGGCAGGGTTCAAACTGCCATCACATCGACCTCCATCGCAAGTAGCGACGCTCTAACCCGCTCGGCCAGTGAGCATCAGTTTCCGTCCCTCTTCAGAGGGGATCAAGGTGACAAAGGACGAAGACACATGCAAGAAAGACTCGTTCTTCCGACGAAGACAAAGAACCCCAGCAGCAGCAGAAGGGGAAGAAAACGGAATGTTCCAGAGAACGAAAGGCGTCTATTGTTAACAGAAAGAGTTCAGTCGACCTAGAAAGCGAATCTCAGTTTAAGAGAACAAGGAGGGAAGGGCATCACACGATGTGAAGGAGTGAACATGGTCACTTATTCAATGCTCAACGACGACAGTGCTCCGGTGAATTGTGATGCGCTGAGTGAGGTTGGGTGATGATGCTGAGGTCTTTGGCGCTGATCACTCACACACTTGCTTATTAGTCCGTCGATTACCGATGACGACAGTTCTCCGGTGAGGTGTGATGAAGTGTGTGAGACTGGGTGGTGATGATGAGGTCTTTGGCGCTGATCACTCACACACTTGCTTATGGAAGTCCGTCGGTGACCGAGGACGACAGTCCTCCGGTGAAGTGTGATGTAGTGAGTGAGGCTGGGTGATGATGCTGAGGTCTTCGGCGCTGATGTCAACGAAGGTGACTGTGGAGGAAATGAAGTATATAACAGATGAAGGAGGAAAGATGAGCGCAGTCGATCTGGTAGGATTCTCTCAGTTTAAGATAAAGATAGAGGAAAAGATATCATAATTGTGAAAGTCCGAACATGGACACCAGTTTCAATTGCCAGAAGTGAGACATAAAGAAAAGAAGGAGGAAAAAGGAAGTGAACGGAGGCAAGGCAGGGTGATTAAGGACCAGAGAAGACGAATGGATGGAAAAGATGACACGCGAAATGAGAGAGGAAATCCTCTCTCCCCTTTCCATTCCCACCATTGACTCTCTCACCTCCCCACCCGCCCTTCCCAAAATTTTACTATTTTTTTTTTCTAAAATGTTGACTGTGTTACTATCACCTATGTAACTACCGACATCTTCCGACTATCATGGATTGCACTATCATCAAATAACACAAGCATCCCTACTAGCATCATCGTTACCTCTTTCAGCACCATCACCTTCAACAACTACCACAATAGCAGCGCCAGCATCAACATTATTGTTCTCATATACAACTTTTTACTGTTCTGTCTCTGACGTCTACTTATTACCTCTTTTAGCACATCACCTCACACCGACAACTTATCACAACAACAACAATAACAACAGCACCAGCATGAACACCATTGTTCTCATATACAACTTTACACTCTTCTGTCTCTGACGCCTACTTCTCGCCTCTTTTAGCACCATCACCGTTACCAACAACTTATCAAAGCAACAACAACAACAGCGCCAGCATCAACACCATTGTTTTCATATACAACTTTATACTGTTTTGTCTCAGATTATTACCTCTTTTAGAACCATCACCTTATCACAACAACAACAGCGCCAGAACCAACACCATTGTTTTCACATACAACTTTATACTCTTTTTCTCTCAGATACCTGCCACCTTCGCTCCCACCCACGCGACGTAATTAATCGAATCAGAAAATCCTTTCCCAAGCCTCCTTCATTATCACCTCAGGCGTCCGTAGCGGAGCAAAATCCTACTTAATCCAACCTGCGGCTGTTCCAGAGCACAACAGAAATAAATAACCTTGCCAGAAAAGGGAGGACGCTCGCTGGACAAGAGAGTTAGAGCGTCTCTACTTGCGACAATGGTCGAGGTGATGGGGGTTCGAACCCTGTCACCAGGGAGTTGAACTAAGGGGGATGGGTCATTAAATTCCATGCTACAAAGTCCTCTGTAAGGGGCACCGTCCTAGCCTCCTGATAGGGGGAAGTTTGTAGCGTTAAATCAAATCATCATAAGAAAGGGGAAAGTGGAGGGGTGAAGGGTCGTTTGACGTACACAGAGGTGGCAGCACACTAAGCATTTCTCGTTAGCATGATACCTGCTTTTGTTACTTCGTTTGGGTAAAAACTACTTCGGTTACTTTTTTTTTCAGATTTTCCCATGTCAAACTCCTCTTCCGAACGAACTAGGAGGAGCAAAAACTATACGAATGTTAGACATGTTATTGAGATTTTCTTACGGGAAGTCTAGAATATCGTAACCGAAGTCCTTTCTACTCAAAGGGAGTAGCAAAAGCAAGTAGCAAGCTAGTCTAGTGTGCCGCAACCGATTAAAAAAAATAAACGAACACGGAAATAGAAAACGGACATGACAGAAAAAAACATTATAAACTCAGATGAATGGAAAACGTGGTGAGGGAACTCAGTGGATCCAGGAACACTGATATTGCTGGGACGTTGTGACGAGTTTATGAAGGTGGAGAAAGAAGTCACGGGTCTAGTTCCAAGTTTTTGAGTTTATTCCTGACCGGTTTCGCTCTACGCTTCTTCAGAGGAAACCGGTCAGGAATACACTCAAAAACTCGGAACTAGACCCGTGACTTCTTTTTCCACCTTCATCAACACTAATATTATCTAACATTTTCGACTTTACGTCTTCTGAAGTGGATGCCAAATCGAAAGGTTAATTATATTAATGTTCTTGGTTCAACCTGAGTTCCCTTGCCACGTTTTCCACACAAGTGTCCCACCTTCAAACATAAACTCAGATATGAAAACAAATAAAGTTTAATATATATATATATATATATATATATATATATATATATATATATATATTATACAAATGACCCAGTTTCGGAGAAGAATAGGCGAATGTAAAGAGATTCGTATATTTCGATCACTATCCGTGATCCTTTTCACCAGCTGAAGAGGATCACAAATAGTGATCGAAATATAAGGATCTCTTTATTTTCTCCTATTCTTCTCCGAAACTGGGTCATTAGTACAGTTTTACCAATGTGCTACGACATTACTTTGTTGTTGCTTAATATATATGAATACACTCATAGTGATATTGAGAAATTTAAAGATAATTATAAACAATACATTATGGTGGAGTAGAAAAATTGTAGGAAATTTCAGTAAAAAGTGAAACTTTAGATAAATACACTCATAAAGCGATATAGAAAATTAAAGATATTTAGAAAAAAAAATAATAATGGAAATTGAAGGATTTCATGAAACTTTTAACAACTAGAAACGAAGGTTCTGAACCACGCGAGCGTTAAGGTAATAACGCAAGGCATTGTGGGCAATCTAAGTTTGAAACAAGGGAAGGGTAATCATATTAATCCATTTACTCTCCCCTTCCCTAGAGATAGGGAGATAAGCTTCCATGCCATCGCCCCCCTCCCTTCCCCCTTTCACTCCACGTCATTATCCCCCTCCCCTCTCCCAGTTCCATCTCTTTCTCCCCTCTCCCCTTTCACAGTTCCATCTCCTCCCCTCTCCCAGTTCCATCTCTTTCTCCCCTCTCCCATTTCACAGTTCCATCTCCTCCCCTCTACCACTCCTACCCTCCCCAGTCCCATCTTCCTCCACTATTCCCTCTCCTAGTTCCATCTTTCTCTCCTCTCCCCTCTCCCACTTTTATCTTCCTCCCCTCTTCCCTCTCCCATTTCCATCTTTCTCCCCTCTCAACTTCCTACCCTCCCCTCTCCCCCTCCTACCCTCCCTCCCTCTCTTCCTTCTCCCAGTTCCATCTTTCTCCCTTTTCCACCTCTTACCCTCCCCTCTCCCCCTCCTTCCCTCCCTCCCTCTCTCTCCTCTCCCAGTTCCATCTTTCTTTTTGTCATCTCTAAAACATATGGAAGTGGTGAGGAGCCTACACCAGGAGGCGCTGAATAGCTGTGGGCATCACCTTTGCCCTATGTACATGCGCCTTGGGGACTGTTGGAGCAGGCAACTAACAGTCACTGCTGGGGGAGGTGGTGGCACACTGGGCATTTCTCGCTAGCATACTACTTGCTTTTGCTAATTCGTTTGAGATGAAACGACTTCAGTGACGATCTTTTGTTTTTCAAATTTCTAAATGTCAAATTACTCTTGTGTCATAGGAAGGCTAAACGACGAACTAAGAGAAGTTAAACCTAGAATATGAATGTTAGATATATTGTTGAGATGTTCTTACGAGAAGTCTAGAATATAGTAACCGAAGTCTTTTCTATTCGAAGCAAGTAGCAAAAGCAAGTAGCGTGCTAGCCTAGTGTGCCGCCACACCTTACGACGTTACAAAAGAAGAGAATAAATCGACACTGACAAAACCCCGACGCGTAGGCAAGAGTAAGTACCAGATTGGAGTCAGAGAGAACAGTCTCAAGACAAAGACAAAGACTAAAGGCTCAGGCAATGGGAAGAAACAGTGAGAGTGAGAGGGAGAGAGAGAGAGAGAGAGAGAGAGAGAGAGAGAGAGAGAGAGAGAGAGAGAGAGAGAGAGAGAGAGAGAGTGAAAGTGAGAGAGGGAGGGAGGGAGGGAGGGAGGGAAGGGAGAGAGACAGACAGAGAGAGAGACAGAGAGAGAGACAGTGAGATAGAGGAAGGGAGGGAAGGGAGACAGACAGACAGAGAGAGACAGTGAGATGGAGGGAAGGGAGAAAGAGAGAGAGAGAGAGAGAGAGAGAGAGAGAGAGAGAGAGAGAGAGAGAGAGAGAACGACTAGTAGTAAAGAAAACGACACCGACCAAAGACACAGAGTGAGAGAGAGAGAATGACTAGTAGTAAAGAAAACGAAACCGACCAAAGACAGTGAGGGAGAGAGAGAGAGAGAGAGAGAGAGAGATAAAGAGAGAGGTGACAAAAGCAAGCAGCGTGGAGCCGAAAGATAATGAGCGAGCGAGCGAGCGAAAAGTCTTGGTGCTGAAGAGAAGTCAAGAAGAACAACCGAAGAAACTGTCGGAGCTGAAGCCGAGGAGGAGGAGGAGGAGGAGGAGGAGGAAGAGGAGGAGGAGGAGGAGGAGGAGGAGGAGGAGGAGGAGGAGGAGGAGGAGGAGGAGGAGGAGGAGGAGGAGACGACGACTACAGAGACAAGGAACCCCGAGGTAGATGAGAGAGAGACAGTTCTGTGATCTCCTCGACCTTGCTGAAGATAAATGAGAGATTTAATGATGGACTTAAATTGGACAAGTTTAGATATAAAAAAGAAATAAGGAAGAATTGGTTTACCAATACAGTAGTTAACGAAAAGAATAGACTTAGTAACCATGTAGTGAGCGCTGAAACTATTGGTTGTTTTAATAGAAAGTTAAATGAATTTATGGATGGGGATGATTGGTTGTCATGGACAAGGAACTGCATAGTGGAGGCCTTAGGGTCTCTTGCAGTCTCATTTATTCTTAGGTTCGTTTACAGCAGGAGTGCCCTCACTCTCTCTCTCCATCTTTTTCCTTTTCTCTCTCTCCCTCTTTTTCTTTTTCTCTCTCCCCCTTTTTCCTTTTCTCTCTTTTTCTTTTTCTGCCCTCTTTTTCTTTTTCTCTGTCTCCCTCTTTTCTCTCTTTCTTTTCCTATCTTTCCCTCTTTTTCTTTCTCTCTCTCTTTTTTTCTCTTCCTCTTTTTCTCTTTCTATTTATCTATCTATATACGTAAGTATTTATGTATCAACCTGTCTACCTATCCATATACAGGGAGATCCAAAAAAGATGTAACTAGTTTGATTGGTATTTATTCAGACAGACTTTGAATAACAAGCTTAATACGCGAGATACATAAAGTCAATAAGGCTGGATTATGTCTGAAAGTCAAACTTCATGTAGTGCACATGCTCGATATGAGCCCCATTTCTGTTGAAACATGCTTTCACGCGGACGCAGAAATTCTGGCCAACTCTTTTCCATGTTTCAGCGGAAACTTCAGCTACATAAGCTGCCACATTCTGCTTTAGATCAGCCTGTGTTTGAGGTCTTTTGGCATAGACCTTCCCCTTTGCTGCTCCCCAGAACCAGAAATCAAGTGGATTTAAGTCAGGGCTGTGGGGGGCCCACTCATGATCTGTGTTGAGGCTGATGAGACGATTCCGGAAGAGTCTCCTGAGATGATCCAATGATGCGTGGGCTGTATGAGGTCTTACACCATCCTGCATGAACCAAGCAAGCCTTAACTGTCCTTGGGTTACCTTCCGAGTCAGGTCACCGTGAAACTGATCAAGAATGGCGATATAACGTTCACTGTTGATGGTAACGGTGCGCCCATTTTCCTCGAACCAGTAAGGTCCCAGCAGACCGTGCTTTGCATTGAACGCCACAAATGCAGTGACCTTCAGACCTTTGAGGCGCTTCTCACTGATTTTTTCTGGCTTCTCTTCTCCCCAAAACACATTTTTGTGGTTATTAACAGCCCCATTAAGATGAAAGTATGCTTTATCACTAAACCAAATGTGATTGAGCCAGTTAGGAGTTTGCTCGAGCTTTTCATTCAGCCAGTCGCACATCTCGATTCTCTTCTCTTTGTCCTGTTGCTGCAGCACATGGCGAGTTGAAATTCTAAATGGGAACAGCTTCAGGTCCTTCCTCATAACTCTCAAAATTGTAGTTGGAGAGAGAGCCAGCTCTTGAGCGCGGATTCGGTAAGATTTCTTCGGACTGCTAACCACCGACTCACGGACTTGCTCCCTCTTCTCAGGAGTGATGATCGGTCGCCGGCCAATTCTTCCCTTGTGGACGTGATCCAGGGTTTTCTCATTTTCAAAATGCTGCACAATCCTCTGTATTTTCAAATGTGTAAGTGCTGCACACTCAGACTTAGATTTGTGACCCTGGTGTGTGTTGAACCGACGGCGGACTTCTGCGGTTGACTTGGTTCCATACCAAAGTTGGACGATTTTCAACTTCTGCTCTAGCGTGTACATTTTGCATACAATCTAGAAATAAGAAAAACAAAGGCATGTTAACAAATCCAACCTAGTTGACTATGTAACCTGAAAAGGAAAAGTCCGTGCGCGCCCACACAGATTTATTATAGCCAATCAAAGTAGTTACATCTTTTTTGGAGCTCTATGTATGTATTTATGTATCTACCTGTCTACCTATCTATATACCTAGCTATGTATGCATTTATGTATCCGTATATGCATGTATCTATATCATATCAATGTGTGTGTGAGGCCCACAGTCCTCACTACTGCATTTGTATTGGTAGACAACGTGGTCTTCCTGTAATGGTGTAACTGTAATGGTGGGTTGGTTACGGATAATCAACTGGACGGTTTTCTTGGCATTGTATTTATATTATTATATTTTTATTTATTTATTCATTTACCACTATTATTTTTTTCGCATCCGACCTAGCTATGGACCAAAAGGTCTCCTGTTGGCATGCTCCGCCTTTGTAATCCTTTGATGATAAGTTGGGTTTGCTGTCTGTATGTTTTCGTTTACGATTTCTATCTTTTCATCTGTCTTGTGTTCTGTGGACATTGATTCTTGTAGTATAACTTGATGGATTTTCTGTTGTTAGGTGTCCGGTATCTTCTTTTGTGTATCATTTGTCTATCAGAGGAGGAACACCAATAATCCTAAATCGGAATATAAATAAGCCCACCGCAGACCCTGCACATCAGATTGTCCTGAAGATGAAACCAGGTAGTTCCGAAACGTCGGCAACAATCGGAGAATTATTGAGAAACGTCAGCTATGAAGATAAAAAGAATGTGCGCTGTATTGAAGCGCATGATATAATAATCAGCAGTGAATCCTCTTTAGCCTTCAACCTCGTATGTCTAAATATATAATAGGCGAAAGTAAAAAGATCTTCTGCTGAAGATTATCACAGCTAGTGATCGATATATACGGATCTTTTTACTTTCGTCTATTCTTCTCCGAAAAAGGGTCATTAGTATTATTTTACATATGTGCTACGACATTACTTTGTTGTGATATATATATATATATATATATATATATATATATGTGTATATATATATATATTATATATATATATATATATATATATATATATATATATATACTAATGACCCACTTTCGGAGTAGAATTGGCAAAAGTAAAAAGATCCGTATATTTCGATCATTAACTGTGATCCTCTTCATCTGCTGAAAATGATCACAGTTAGTGATCGAAATATACGGATCTTTTTACTTTCGCCCATTCTTCTCCGAAAAAGGGTCATACGTATTATTTTACATATGTGCTACATTACTTTGTGATATATACATATATATATATATATATATACATATATATATATATATATATATATATATACATATATATATACATTTGTCTCCCACAATTCACTTTAATTCTAAGCCATCAACATCGAGAAACTCGAAGTGGCCTACATGCAGAAATTGAAATGTGGTACAACTAAGGACTCGAACCTGCGATAGCACATGACAAGTGATAGTGCCTTAACCGATTGCACCATCAAGAAAGATGCAGTGTTGTACATATATATATATATATATATATATATATATATATATATATATATATATATATATAATTCAAAACTAATAAACGCACATTTATTTCAGAATTGAATTTGAACCCACTTCCCCCCTTCCCATCCGAGTTCTTCCTCTTCTTTGACGGAGGTCTCCCGAAATTTGGGCTCAGGAATGATACTCTATTACATCCTTGAAGACTCCGTCGTAATGAGGCCCTGGGCCAAGTTACACGCGAGGAAATGGCCTTCGTCTTAATGGAAGTAGAAGCAAGGCACCAACGAACGTGTGTGTGTGCGAGGGAGGCGGGACAGAAGGCGTGTTGAAAATCGAAAACAAAGGCAGCTCGCACACCGACACAACCGGTTGCAGGAAACCGTTCGCACCACCCACCCACCCACACACACACACACACACACACATACGCCTCACCGCACACACCCATATACATGCACACATATATACACATATATACACACACACACATACACTGTTACGCCCTGCGATCGGTTTCATGCAACTGGTTGCGTCTGTGTGCGACCTGTCTTATTAATGGATGAGTGGATCCCAAGGGAAGAGCCAAAGAGGATGGATTCCTCAAAATGAAAAACATAAGAACTTAAGAACATAAGATTGGAGGATACTGCAAGAGACCATAAGGCTGACACCAGACAGTTCCATGTCCCTTACCACCAATCATACCCACCTATAGAGTTATCTAACCTTCTCTTAAAACAACCAAGAGTTTCAGCGCTCACTACATGGTCGCTAAGTCTATTCCTACCCTTTTGATAAATCAGTTTTTGCCTATTTCCTTCTTGAATCTAAATTTGGCCAGTTCAAATCCATTACTACGAGCCCTGCCCTGGTGTCTTAACATGATGACCTTACTTGCATCAACTTAGTAATGGGTGGATACAATATGTCCAAACCGAAGAAAGGGGTTTCTTAGAGTAGGGAGAGAGGAGAGAAAAAAAAAAAAAACAAAAAAAAAAACGATGTATCGGAAGGTGGGCATGGGAGGTGGATAACGAAGGTGGTTGGGGTGAGTGGAGGGGGGGAAAGGATCAGCCGAGTCTGGGAACGAAGGATAGAATGGAGGAAGCGGGGCTCAAAGAAGAACAGAACAAAAGCGTTGGATAACAAAAGCAAAAAGGAGGAATGAATGGGTGGAGGTAGGGAGAAGACGAGGGACCTGCTACGCCAGGAGACGCTGAGTAGGTGCAGCCGAAGCCGTTACCTTTGCCCTATGTACATGCGCATAAGGGTCCGGGATTCAAACCCACAGCTGAACAGTACACGCCCACACAAACACACACACACACACATATATATATATATATTTATATATATATATATATATATATATATATATATATATGTGTGTGTGTGTGTGTGTGTGTGTGTGTGTGTGTGTGTGTGTGTGTGTGTGTTTTATACAAAAGTACAGACATACAAACTTGTTTGTACTTTCGTATATTCCAGAGATTTTCCCTGAAGATATCTCTATGTAGACGAAACGTTGATTATAAAAATGAATGTTTTTGGTGAATTTGTCTTTGCTCACCCCCTCGAATGGCCGAATCCTTGTTAGAAACCTTGAAAATACAAACAAGAAAATTATCAACTGTCAGAATGCCGTCGATTTTAATAGTACTTGTATGAATATCATATTATATATATATATATATATATATATATATATATATATATATATATATATATATATATATATATATATATATGGTTAGAGAATACAGCTATTTCTGCATTAATAATCTTCTTGCTGAGATTTTCTACAAGATCATTAATGCAGAAACAGTTATATTCTTCAACCAAATATGTTTCCCGGACAACCTGCTGCCCAAATACACACACACAAACACACACATATTACATATATATATATATATATATATATATATATGCTAATAAGAACACGGGTACGTGTGTTCACTTATGCAAAGTAGACCACTTGGAAAAAAAACTAACGAAGCAGAGCGCTTTCGCATATTACATCCGGTGCACTGAAGATGTAATATACGATAGCTCTCTGCTTCGTTGGTTTTTTTCCAGGTGGTCTACTTTGCACACACACAAACACACACACACACACACACATATATATTATATATATATGCATGTATGTATAGAGTTCATAGCATACATTCAAATAAATAGATCTAATATCGAGAACCCAGTAAAACATTTTCTAAACAGCTTCGAGGTTTGGAGAATAATATTACACGGGATTACGATAATATCAATCTCAGATACAACTCAACAAAAGAAATTATGAGTTTGATAAAGTGGGAATGGTGGTAAGCGGTTTATAATATCCACATTATTCTTTTAGAAACAATGGCCTGAGAAACGTCACCAAAACGCCCGAAGAAATAGAATCATAGTTGTAGCGAGAGAAAGCCTCGTGGGGAAGGACTTATTAAAGTCACCCCTTCACTTGTTGCAGCGTGTATATATATATATATATATATATATTGTAAATAATATTCCTTTTCAGCAACTGTTATGATCATGTATATGTAAAATGTTTTTGTAAATAATCCGTAGCTGTCACAATATTATCTATTATGTACTTAAGGATTTTGCCCAAATCGTTGTATGTACAAATGCTGTTACTGGGTTTTTTTTCTTAGCCTGTTTCTGTATATAGCTACGACCAATTATATGTTTGTTAACAATATCCCTTTCAGTAAGGAAAGAAGAAAATCAAAACGGATTTTTTTTCTTTACCTAACTAAAGACCGACTGCAGCTGGCTACACTGTAAAGACAAGACCGGTGAATAATGGTGTTAACTGCTTTTACTAAGTCTACATTAAATTTTTTATTAAGCCAGTGTTCATTCCTTATCTTCTCAACTAATAAAGTTATTTCCCAGACTTGGATAAACTAGATTACCCCTGCATATTAAATTAATGCCAATTCAATTTCTATTTGAACAATCTAATCATTTCTGGTGAAGAATTATTCATACACCTCAGATAAAATCATCTCAACAAAACCGAGCCACTTGAATTAATTTTGAACTTAATTATATGCATACGGAATGCAATGAAGTAAAACTCGTTCCCACACGATCATGGCAGAGTAATCGATCACAATAGTGATCAATGACGAACAGGAAGGCATGATCTATATGATTCACCGCGGTCTTGGATCACGTGCTGGGCCATGATCGACAAGTATAACCCGCACATAGGAACCTCATATATTGTCCGATTTATGGGTAATGCTGTGACCTTACACACACACGCGCGCGCGCGCGCGCACGCACACACAAGACACGATTACACAACACAACTCCTTGCCCACCGGAGTTGAAATGCGGGCTCGCAATGCACCGATACTGAAATTACTTCAGCTCTGGGCGAGAATCGAACTCGGGACACGTCGAGCCGTGTGTGAGGAGGAGATCAAGATAATGACCCTAAACATCCTGAACGAAGATTAGAGAATGTGTGTTCTTATCTAAGGAACAGGAGATAATAATAGGAGTAGGTCTGCCTGTTGGGAAACTTATCTCTTATCGTTCTTTCATTTTGTAACAAAGATAAAAGATATGACCTCAGCTAAGGAACACAAGAGATAATAATGTCTGTTACACAACTTACCTTATCTTCTATCTTCTTTCATTTTCACTGAGGGGCTTTGATTCATCCTACTATTAATAAGGAATCTAGAGTACACATCGCTTTCAGCCCACCGCATAGATGTCAATACCATTCAGTTATCAATAAGGAAGATTATAATCAAATCGCTTAACTGCCATTCAAAAGCCACGTGAGCTTAATGTCACTAACCATTGATTCTGATGGATTCTACATATCCAAACAATATTTCAAAAAGGGACGTATTCTACAGATATATCTGTAAAAGGCTGAATAAATGTTTGCGTTTATCTTTATTTCTCTGTACTAAATCCTTTAAACACAATATTGGCCGTCCATATTCGCTCGCGTTTCCCCTCAAGCTAGTTTATCGATGGTGTGAATGTGTGAGACGAGAGAGAAAAATGATTGGTTGATGGGATTGGAATACATGGGAATGGGAATGGGAATGGGCGCATGTCTTTGATTGGGCTACCTTCCTTATAAAGGGGAAGATGCCCTTGGTATATACATAGAGAGTGAATGTGCGTACCTGACTAATTGCTTCATACGGGGTTGTAGCTATACTCACGGATTCCCTATTTATCTTTGTGTTGTCAAATTTTGCCTTAAATTCATGTTTGTTTGCTTATTTGTTTGTGTGTGTGTGTGTGTGTGTGTGTGTGTGTGTGTGTGTGTGTGTGTGTGTGTGTGTGTGTGTGTGTGTGTGTGTGTGTGTGTGTGTGTGTGTGTGTGTGTGTGTGTGTGTGCGTTTGTACATGTGTACATATCTGGGTTGGTGTTTATATATTTACCTAATTATGAAAAGCAGGATAAAAATTAAGTTCGTGGAATCCGGTCTCTCTTCTTTTGTGTATTTTTATCTACGTGTGCATTTGTGTGTGTGTGTGTGTGTGTGTGTGTGTGTGTGTGTGTGTGTGTGTGTGTGTGTGTGAGAGAGAGAGAGAGAGAGAGAGAGAGAGAGAGAGAGAGAGAGAGAGAGAGAGAGAGAGAGAGGGAGTACGTTTCTCAAAATATCTACAAAGTATTAAAAAGACGGAGCATGCCGACAGGAGACCTTTTGGTCCATAACTAGGTTGGATGCTAATAACAGGTTTCCATATACGTGTTACCGAGTTGCTGGAATTATATCACGTGACCTTTTTTTCATTTCTGTCCATACAAATCAGCGTTTCTCAACCAGGAGTCCGCAGAAATCTTCTAAGTGGTCCACAGCACAGAAAACTCAACATATTACAGTTTAATCTGTCATGGCTCAGTTTTTTTTTCTTTTTTTTAATAATTAATTATTACACAATCTGTCTTAATCGAGATTTCCAATATTTTTATCTAGTTTTTTTTTTCTGGCTAGATGAGTCTCTCAGACTTTGGTGATGATTTGTATAAGGTTACTATCACTAAATGCTCAGAAAAAGCGACGATATACTTTCTAATCTAATATCAAGGGGCTCCCTAGATACACGAGCCAATCTAAGAGATTACACAAAACAAAACAAGAGTACTTAGTTAACCTACCTCCTGTTCGTGTTGAAATCATCTACCTCTTCCATCCTTAAATTTCAAAATACGTTTACTCTTTCAACAACGACAGATTTTTATACAAATTTTTATCCTGGTTTATAAACACAAAACGGCTCTGAAAAACTGCGTTGATAAAAACATCCCAATACCAGAAATGTTGGGGAGATCTGGCTATTAATTTGTAACCCGCTTTCATTTGCATCACACAGAAATAACATTTCAGAAATATTATGAAATATGTATCCAATTTGGCTCGTATTACATGAAAGACCAAATAGAACGGACGAGGTCAAGCCCCTGTATGCAAACAGAACCTGATCAATCAAAGAAATTAATTCTTAACTGCACCTAAATTTTCCGAACTGCGCAAGAAATAGACAAGAATTGGATTGGTTAACGACTGGATAAACCTGGTAACCTTGCAATGATCGTGGGAACAATTGGTTGTTTCAAGAGAAGATAAGATAATTTCATGGATGGGAATGGCAGGTGGTAAGGAACATGGAACTGCCTAGTGTAGGCCTTATGGTCTCTTGCAGTTTTCTCAATTCTTATGTTATTAAGAAACAGGTAAGAACTGGTTTACCAGTATTGTGGTTAACGAATGAAATAGACTTAGCAACCATGTAGTTAGTGAGCGCTGAAACTATAGGTTGTTTTAAGAGAAGGATAGTTAACTTTATGGATGGGGATGACAGTTGGAAAGGGACTTGGAACTACCTCGTGTAGGCCTTATGGTCTCTTGCAGTCTCCACGGTTATTATACTCCAAGGATCCATCGGCTCCTTAAGGAAAGGTAATCACTTGACAAGATGTGTTGTAGCATACTACTGTACATCGGAGTACTTTAAGAACAAGAATGGAAGAACAGAAAATACGAGAAAGATAATGATGATGATGATGATGATGATGATGATATAGTTTAACGTCACAAACTCCCCCTATCGGAAGACTAGGACGATGCCCCTTAAAGGGAACTTTGTAGCGTGGAATCAAATGAACCAAACTCCCTTGGTTCAATTTCGCCGGTGGCAGAGTTCGAACCGCCGCAAGTAATGACGCCCTAACTGAGACGTAGGCAAGAGAACAATGGGCGAAGGTGATGAGAAGGGTGGAGTTGAGAGAGTGCTATGACTGGAAACCAAGGTTACTTGGTATAGACCACGCGTTTCATCTAGAGCAATGTGTAGGCGTTCGTATGATGATGCAAGTGTGTGCGTGCGTGCGTGCGTGTGCGTGTGTGTGTGTGTGTGTGTGTGTTTGTGTGTGCACGTGTTTCCACCGAGGCATCATTAAAACTTTCCTAAACATGACTTGCCACCGACACCAAGAGTTTATCCAAAATACTTCAACAAAACATCTTTTCTTTTTACAGTAATTTCAAGGAGGAAGAATGGAGAAAAAATATCAGGAGTGGAAGAGGAAGCAAGAGGAGGAAGGAACTGTAAAGGAGGAAAAGAGAGGTGGAAAAATTGGAAAATTGTCTCACTGATCAACGGCTATAAAGAACTCTCTTTTCTGATCGTAATTGAGGAAAATTAGTTTTCTTTCGTGAGAGAAAAAAAAAAACAGTCGACGAAAGACAAGGTTATTATTACAAGTTCTTGTGATGTAATTTCGTAAGATAAAGTCTGTACACTTTTTGTGTACAAGTCCTAAGATAATTCACCCTCTCTCTCTCTCTCTCTCTATATATATATATATATATATATATTTATATATATATATATACTGTATATACATATATATATATATGTATGTATATATATATGTATATATATATATATATATATATATATATATATTCCCCCTCTCTCTATCCGTCTCCCTTTATCATACTGCATATATTATATATATATATATATATATATATATATATATATATATATATATATATATATATATACTGTATATATATATATATATATATATATACTTTTTGGCCTTTATAGATTTTTTTTAATTTAGTACATCCTTCAATGTGTTTGCCAATCTAAGGCGTACTGCCTTTGCATTCGTTTAGTTGTGGGTTCGAATCTCGCACTCCTTTCACATTCCGAGCAGTGGCTTAGTTATCTGCCCTCCAACAGTCCCCAAAGCGTATAGAGCAAAGATGACGACTTCGGCTGCAGCTACTCGGCGCCTCCTGGCGTATGCCCCTCGCCTTCATCATCAGTTAGATATAAATCAATGAAAGGCGAGACTAATTTCTTATGACAAGAATTTTGGTGCCCCGTGGCCTGCTGTGCCAAATGATACAGTTCTATATAATGTAATCTGAACGTAATTATATCGCAAAAATCTATCAAATATAAGATAATTTTGATTGTTAACTTTCTAATAAAGCATAGGGATTACATTCATCACCTTTTTATCTTATTAATTTATCCATTTATTAATCATTTATACGCATTTATTCACCTTTTTCTGGGGGGAGGGGGACAGTGTGGGATTTATGAGAAAACTAGAGGAGAGCAACAAGACTGTTGAAAATCCATGAAATGGGGGAAATGGAGTGAAAAAAGTTTAAAAACCACTGGACTTATGAATCTCTGTTGGTTCAACGAAGGTTCCCAAACGAGTCCCAAATCGAAAATTACCATAGTTGATGAAGTTAGCAGACACTTGACGATTCAATTCAGCGTTAAGGAGGTCTCGCGAAGTTAAACAATAGCAACACATAAATGTGGGGTACTCAACACGGGATCCGTGATCCTCTGTTGAGACCACAGAGGTTCCCAAGAGGTTCCCCTGATAAAAAATTATCGGAAGTTACAATCCGACATCACTTAGCCCGTCCGCGGGGTGCTCCGCCACGGTCCGCGGACGGCCGGCCGGGACGGGCCGGGGGCGCACCTCGTCCGAAAGAAGTGGGCACCCCGCCACGCCACTCCCGGCCCCGGCCGGCCACCGTGGATCAGCAGTCGGCTACTTAACGATTCAATTCAGCGTTGAAGTGGTCTCCACAAAATTGAACAACAGCAATACATAAATAAGGGGTACATGAGAAGACAGTTTGAGTGGCCTCTGTATATATACATACTTCTGGCATGGGAATTCTGCATTCAGCCGATGATCAACACAGCCAATTGTATTTGGATTCCCACGTTTTTTGGGGGAATTTGGAGAGAGAGAGAGAGAGAGAGAGAGAGAGAGAGAGAGAGAGAGAGAGAGAGAGAGAGAGAGAGAGAGAGAGAGAGAGAGAGAGAGAGAGAGACAGAAAGACAGAAGGGGAGATAGTGAGAAAGGTGGAGGAAGAGGCGCGCGCGCGAGAGAGAGAGAGACAGAGAGATAGAGAGGGAGAGAGAGAGAGAGAGAGAGAGAGAGAGAGAGAGAGAGAGAGAGAGAGAGAGAGAGAGAGAGAGAGTATGGTGTTACTTTGACCAGCTTGTTCATCGGGATACGACCAAAGTCCCACATCAGGCAATGGATTGCTGAGGCAGGAATGGTTAATTAGGATCCAGTGTCAGAAAAAAAGACGACACCGAACACTTTTTATGCAACATTTCAACAGTTTTCCCTCGTCACTAAACTCGCAGAAAGAAGAAAAAAAAATCAATCAAACAGAGACTAATTTATTTCGGAGGTGTGTATGTACGCATGTATGTACGTACGCATGATTGTATGTATGTATGTATGAATATTTGTAAGTTTGCATATATATATATATATATATATATATGTGTGTGTGTGTGTGTGTGTGTGTGTGTGTGTGTGTGTGTGTGTGTGTGTGCATATATATATGTATGTATGTATGATGCTGGATGTACATATGTGAAGGTTCTTCCAGTGGGTGTATGTGTGTATATGTCTATGTAAGTGTGTGCGTGTGTTTGAGAGAGAGAGCGAGAGAGAGAGAGATACCTCGTAAAATTGCTTGTATATAACAATATTTTTTATTCCTCAAGCGTTATTGTGTGTGCTTTCAAAACAACCACTACGTCATTCTTTTATTTCGTGATGTTTGAATTGCCCGCGCAATCTAGACCAAATTGAAGCTCGTGTGTATTCTGCACATTTTGAAGTCTTCTGATAAAAAAGAGATCTTCAGCTGCGTATTGGCCTTTTTTGGTTCACCATTGTTTTCGCTTGTGCTATTGCAAAGTAACTACATCTAAAAGAATCTTACACCCCATTCTCTAAATCTGCTTTACTTCTTCTGAAAAAATCTCAAATTCTACCTCACGTAGAAGTTCCTCTTGGAAAGAAAATAAAGGTATATTGTTATGGAGAGTTCTGGTCAAATTTTCAAAAGTCTTTTGTAACCTTAGGTAGCCGTTTACGTGTTTTTATTAAAGACTTACCTTTCTGGGGTTCCCTCAACATATAAGGATCTTCTGTCAACCAGAGATAGTTATATATTTCCTCATGAAGAAAAATGTGTCAAAGAAAAAAGGAAGTTAAAATGCGTGCTCTGGGGAACTTCGGACAGCAGGACATAAGTCATGACGATTGTCCGACATTTTCAAAGCAAATGGAATTACAAGAAAAGAAAAGAAAAAACAAAAGAGAGACAGAGAGAGAAATTAGAACAAAATATCCGGCGAAGGCAAGGGAAAGTTAAAACTATGTAGATATCTTACCATTATTATTTATTTATTTTTTCTATTGTTATTATTATTTTCTTTTTCTTTTTTTAAATACGAAAGAGGGAACGAAAAAGGGATAGCAATAAAAATAAGTTGTAGTGGTGATGATGATAATGATGGTGATGATGATGACGATAAAGACGGTGATGATAATGATGATGATGGTGAAGATCATGATGATTGTGATGATGCTAATGTTGATGATTGTGAAGATCATGATGATTGTGATGATGATGATGGTGAAGATGATGTGATTATTATGACGACGACGACGATGATGATGATGATGATTGTGATGATGATGATGATAACTGACTGTGATGATTATGATGACGATGGTGTTGACGACAATGATGGCAATGGCAGCAGACAACTTCTTCGTTCGTGAAGACATTTTCGAGTAAATTTATGTGACAGCATAAACAAACGCCTTTGCAAAGATGGCGCGGTCTTCTGTGGTCTATTACATAGTTTCCTTTTCCTCCTCAAATACACAGGAGTCCCGCGAACATTCAACAAAGCCGTATCCTTAATTAAGAGTTCTTTCACACACACACACACACACACACACACACACGACTCGTGGCGCAGTTGGTAGAGTTCCCGGCTGTCACTACGGAGGTCCGGGTTCGTATTTCGCCCAGGACTGAAATAATTTCAGTATCGCTGCGCTGCGGGTCGTTACTCCAAATCTCGTGGGCTGGGAGTTGGGTGTGTGTGTGTGCGTGTAAGATCACAGCATCACCCACAGATCGGTCATATACAAACTCTCTTCTGGGAGGGAAATAGCTGTCAATCACGAGCCCAACACGTGATTCAAAGACAATGGTGAATCACACACATATCACGATAGAACTCGCACTGGTGAGTGACTACTTTTTAAAGTCTTTCTTCATAATTTCTTTCTTTCCTCCATTTCAAACTCTTGTCACCTTTTATCGACGACCCCCCCTCCCTCCTCTCCCCGAAGAGTCTGCTGCACTGAAGAGGACTTCAGGACCACACCATCTCCGGTTCTCTAGTTAATCAACCGAGGGAACTATAACCCGTTTCCATGACTACATAAGATAATCCTGAGTACTTACCATCCCATTCTAATGCAATGGGAAGTGAGAAACCCCTGGTGGGGCAAATTCCTGCCAGTTGCGGCAAATACACGTGTGCGTGTGTGTACGTGCGCGCGCGTGTATATATATATATATATATTTTTTTTTTTTTTTTTTGGCCGATGTTGGTTCGCCTACCCTCTTGTCCAGGACTAACGCCGACGCGACATCGCTCGCAATGGGTCCTGAGAATCGACTTCACGACTACCTGCTCACGAGTTCGACACGGTATCTACTAGGCTACCGCACGGCCTGATTTCAGTACATAATTAGTAATTCAATTTTTTTTTCCATGGTCATTATTAAATTGATGAGTGGTTTCGCTGTATTAGATTTGAGGAAATAACAGAGAGAATACACCAAAGAATAATGAATATTAGTGCGTTGGTGGCGTAATCGGAAGCAAGCTGGTCTCACATTCGCTTAGTTGTGGGTTCGAATCTCGCACTCCTTTCCAATTCCTAGCAGTTACCTGACCCAACAGTCCATGCAGCTACTCAGCGCCTCCTGGCGTAGGCTCCTCAACAGCACCACTTATACCCTAAATGGTCGCTAGCCACATCCAAGTCGGGATAATAACTCTCTCAAGCCTAAAGAAGGAAATAGGTAATATTTGGTTTACCAACAGAGTGGTTAACGAATGGATTTTTTTTTTTTTTTTTTTTTTTTTTTTTAAAGGAGGAAATGATTTGCATTGGGATTACAGGTGGTAAGGGACATGGATCTGGCTAGTGTAGGCCGCCACGTTCACACGATCGGGCACTGTCTGCGACTCCGCCGGGCACTGGTGCGGTAGTTTGATGTCAATGCCAAACGCACATGTTAAGGTGTGGTCAGACCCAACCAATACCGTGTTACAAAGGATTACAAAGGATTACACAGGCGGAGCACTTCGACAGGAGACCTTCTGGTCCATAACTAGGTCGGATGCGAAAAAAATTATAATAATGATAAACATACATACATGTACCAAAGGCTTTTTCCCCCTTACACGGGGTAAAGTTAAATAATAAACAAACAGGTTAGTAAATAATAATAAATTGAGAGGTAACTAATAATAAATATTAATCAAGCAAATAATAATAAACAGACAAATAATAACAAATAAACAAATAATATAAAATAAATCAGTAGGACATGATGTTCACACCAAGTACATACTGGTCTCAACAAGACACAGTAACATAAATGGACTTGTATAGAGCACATGAACGTCTATGGAATGTAAGGTGTGACACCAAAGTGGTCGTATCGCACTAGACCACTCACTCAACAACCCCAGCTCACGGCCGACGCACCAGCAACCACCAGTCAACCGTTGTAGTGGTATGTTACTTATGGTACGTGAATTCTACAGAAAACGAGTTCTTCAAGGCATGACCTCGCTACACTGTGTGGACACTTCCGCGGGCATAAAGCTAGAGACTTCGCCCGGTTAGGGCACAGTTCGAGTGTATGGACATAGCATAATGGTCTCTTGCACTCTTGCCCCATTCTTATGTTCTTAGAGTCTCGAAAGCGTTTGAGTTTCTGAACCTTCGTCAATCCACTAATTCACCAGAGCACTGGTTACTGAGGGGAGAGAAGAAGGGTTCTGCATCCTTCTGAAGTCTCAACCAACCCCTCCATTCGACCTCGAAGCACGCTGACAACCTGGCTGCAAGCGTCCGATAATATAGAAGAGGGCGCCTTCTGCGGCCCGCGTGAATCGAGGCAATTTAGGTCCATCAGAGTGACAAGGAAAAGCAGAGGAGGGGATAGGAGAGGCGAAGTATGCGTAGAGAAGAGGGTATGAGCCAGAGGGACGAGGAAAAGCAGAACAGGGGCTAGGAGCGAGAGGAGAGGTGCAGTATATGTACTGGAAAGGGATACAAAGAAGGCTGGAAGGTTCTGAACGAGGAGAGGCCGGAAGGAAGTGATGATCGGAAAAAGGGGTCATAATGAGATACTGTGAAATTTAACATTCAATAGCCTTGTATAGGAGGTTCTTGTTTGTTTGTTTGTGTGTGTGTGTGTGTGTGTGTGTGTGTGTGTGTGTGTGTGTGTGTGTGTGTGTGTGTGTGTGTGTGTGTGTGTGTGTGTGTGTGTGTGTGTGTGTGTGTGTGTGTGTGTGCGCGCGCGTGCGTGATTCAACATGGTCTTGGATCACGTATTGGACTCGTGATCGTGATCGACGGCTATTACCCACCCAGATGAGAGCTCAGAACTCATATATGACCAATTTATGAGGAAGGGAGGGATTGGGGGGGTGAGGGGTGCTTATGTGTGAAATATTTTGACGCAGACCGAAGGGATTTCTCCCCGTCTTCTATTTTTCTGTATGAGGGGACGGATAGGGAGGGGTCGTCGATTAAATGAAGTGGCATTGCTGTGGATGTGCTGTGTCTTGCTGCACTGCGTTTGACCCAGGGCAGTTGTTGGAGGATGCAGGGATGACCCGTCATCCATGAGGAGCTGCGATGGGACGGGTGGAAAGGGTAGTGGAGGGGAGTGAAATGGGTAGGAGTAGGTACGTGCCTCTGACTTAGCTACCTCTCTTATAAGGGGGGAAATCTCTTGGTATATAGATAGTTCAGTAATGCTGTAACCTTACACACACGCACGCGCGCACACACACACACACACACACACACACACACACACACACACACACACTCGGTAGCGTGGTTGATAGAGTCCCTGACTGTCACTACGGTGGTCCGGGTTCGAATCCTGCCCAGGGCTGAAATAATTTCAGTATTGCTGCGTTGCGAGTCGTTACTCCAACTCTCGTAGGCGGGGAGTTGTGTGTGTGTGTAAGTGTAAGGTCACAGGATTACGCATAGATCGGTCATACGAGCTCTGAACCCTCTTCCGGGAGGGAAATAGATGTCGGTCACGAGTCCAACACGTGTTCAAAAGACCAAGGTGAATCTCACACACACACGCGCGCGTGCATACAACTTCCCGCCCATGAGAGTTGGAGCAATAGTTCGCAGCGCAGCGATACTGATTTTATTTCAGCCCTGGTCGAGATTCGAACTCGGACAGCTGGAGTAGCGGTTGCAAACGCTACCACTGCGCCTTGTGTGTGTGTGTGTGTGTGTGTGTGTGTGTGTGTGTGTGTGTGTGTGTGTGTGTGTGTGTGTGTGTGTCTACCTAGTTGTATTTTACGGGACGAGAGCTATGCACGTAGGGACCCGTTTTCGTATCTCTCCGCATCCAGTTTATTCTTAAAATCGTGTATAGTTTTGAATTCACTGTTTTTCCGTTCAGTTTGTTCCAGACATCAATCACTCTACGTGGGAAGCTATTCATTTTCAGGTCTCTTCTATAAGTGTCCTTCTTTAGTTTCTTTTCGTGTCCTCTTGTTTCTCTTCTGTCCCACTTTAATAAGTCATCTCTATCGAGGATTTTCATCCCTTTCATAATTCTGTAAATGGTCAATAAATCACCTCTTTCTCTTCTCTGTTTCAGTGTTGACAAATGTAGTTTCTCCAATCTTTGTTCATATGTCAGATTTGCCAGTGTAGGTGCCATTTTTGTCGCTCCCCTTTGGATTCTTTCTAATTTTCTTATGTTCTTATTTGTGCTGGGTGCCCACAATGTTGCAGCATATTCTAGTTTAGGTCTCATCAGTGTAACCACTATTTTTTTAACCATCTCCTCATCTATGTAGTTGAAGGCCACTTAGTAAGTTAAAAGTCTCTCCAAATAATTTGTTGACGTGTTTGTCTGTGTGTGTGCGTGCGTGCGTGTGTGTGTGTGTGTGTGTGTGTGTGTGTGTGTGTGTGTGTGTGTGTGTGTGTGTGTGTGTGTGTGTGTGTGTGTGTGTGTGTGTGTGTCCAGTCTCGGCTCTTTTCCACCACCCTGTCCCATCACCTCTCTCTCTCTTTCTCTCTTTTGCCAGGTGTAGAGAGACACGGACCATCAACATCAGTCAATGAATTATCAATTCCGTAACCGTGCATATATTATCAGTCAATTCATCAACTCCCATTCTCTGTAACCTTGGGTCAATATTTTTCGTCAAACTTTAATTTGACAATTAAGTCCTTGACCTTTAGATAGACCTTAGTTTAGCATTACCCAACCTGGGGGTGCTGAAATCAATCATAAAGGGTGCCGGGAAGTGATGCACACAAAAATCACATTGATATATGTATCATTGATATCCTATTTGTGCATATGTTTTACTTTTTCCATGCTATTTTATTTTTCTAGGGTGTTCTTATTTCTTCTACAAACAATATTGTCAATTTGTTTCAGTTCTAAGGAATCAAGAAAATAAATAAAGTAATACACTTCGCTTTCTTTTATCCCTCTTCAAATAACAAGATAAGGGTGCTGGACTGCTTAGACATGACAACAGGGGGTGCTACGGTCGGAAAAGGTTGGGAAACGCTGCCTTGGCTCATTGCGTTTTATCTAGCTTAAATTATTTTGTTTTTAATCTACATATATCAAAGTGACAAAAAGGTCAAAGCAAAGCCACTGACCTTGAGATCATCATACCTTAGTTCACTGCCTTCTCATCTACCTTAATTTATTTTTTGAATCTCATTTTTTTTGTTATTCTTTATTATATATATATTTTTTTCATGGTAAAAAAAATTAAATCAAGCGAAAAAATAAAACATTCACAGGGAATAGTTACTGAATTTAAAAAAAAAAAAAAACGTGCCCATGAAAACAGCAAAAACGGACAAAGAAAATGTAATAAAGTTAATATTTTGGCGAGCATTAAGATGCAAGATTTTCTCTTCGGGAGAAGCTTATATAAGCAGGAAGCTTTATGTTCTTCTTCTTTTCCTCGTTTTCTCTACCCCTCTACCTCTTCGGCTCGACTGAGCTCTAACGGTAGGTCTTAACCTGTGTCCGTTTTATTTAATTTTTTCTTTCTCTCTCTCTCTCTCTCTCTCTTTTCTTCCGTCATCAGAATTTTCTTTTAATTCACGCCCCGACCAGAGCCCTTAACGACTCGAAAGTCTTAGAGGCTTCAAGACGCAACAACTCGAAGAGAGTCTTTGATGTTTATTCTTGAGAAGTCGGTCTTGAGTTTTCTTGTTTCTGTCTCTTCCTTCCTCCAACGAAGGTCAACCTCTTCACCATCCAGGCAGAGTAAAGTCGACCCAACTTTAGAAGACTTTCTTTGCTTTTTCAAACATTTGTATATATTTTTTCATCTTCCTCTCCCTCCCACATTTCCCACACAATGTGAATGTGTGGGAAGCAGATGGGATTGAGGATTTCACTACAGAAGCTATGGACAATAAGACTCGTTTCACACGTATCGACTTTTCGCCGTGCGCTGTCCACGACACGACGTCAGGCTTTCAAATAACCATGGGTGTCTATGGACGATTTCACACGTGGTTATGGTCGTAAAGTGTGAAAGCGTCCGTACACGTTCGTGGTTATTGGAGAGCACGACGTCGTGTCGTGGACGGCGTACAACGAAAAGTCGATACGTGTGAAACGAGCCTTAGAAGTAGCTTATGTATGTATTTTGATGGACCCAGCGCGGTGCCGCCAGCGACCAAGCCAAGCAGGCTTGGGCGTAGTTACTTGTGAGGTGATGGCGGTTCGACCCCTGTCACCGGCGAGATGAACAAAGGGTATGATTTATTAAATTCAACGCTACAATTTTTTTCTCTGTAAGGGGCACCGTCCTAGTCTCCTGATAAAGGGAGTTTGTGATGTTAAACCAAACCATTATCATCATAGAACTAAATTTAATTGGGAGCCCAAAGACTCAGAGTGACAGAAGGATTGGGGGGAGACTGGCAGGAGAAATGAATGACAGGGGACTACGAGCGTAAGAGGTAGAGAGAATTGAAGGAAACTGGAGAGTGATATGAAGGCGAGAGGAAGAAAAGGTGTCGTGTCGATGGAAGGAAATGTCAAAGATTAAAGTGTCATAAAATGGAGAAAGTTTGGCCGCAGAGACTGGAGGGAGAGAGAGAGAGTGAGAGGAGTGAGAAAGAGTGAGGAAGTGAGAGAGTGAGAGAGTGAGAGAGTGAGAGGGATGAGTTTAATCATAATTCGAAATGACTGGTTGTCAAGAAGTGAGTCCACACGTCAGGCAGATGTTCTACATGGATGTGCTTTAATTATTTCTTCTATAAAGCTAGAAATTTCTTTAATCAAAGCAGAAGAATTCTGATCACGACTGACAAACCTAATTCTTGAGGGTAAATGAATCCTACATGAACCCACGTCGCCAGCAATTAAAGAAAGAAAAATTATTGACATAGGAATCAGATTTGACGCCGCAACGGTAGATGATGGTGAGGTGTCCTTGACCGACCTGAACGCATTTATGAGATCACCTTGCACTCTGCGTTTTTCCAGAGAGCTTAAGTTAAGGTGCCTAAGCCTCTCTTCCTAGAACGTATTTCTAAGCCCTCTGAGGGCCAGTGAAAAAGAAAAAAAAAAAAAGTCAGGTTGCACACTCAAATTAGGGAAGGAAAAAGAGGAAGAGAGGAAGAGAGGAAAAAGAGAAAATGGAGAGAGAAGATGAGAAAAAAAAGGAAGACGAAGAGAGAGACGGAGAGGAAGAAGGATATGGTGAAGGATAGAGAGGAAAAAAAATGTTTGGATAAGAAAAGGATCGGAGAGGTAGGGCATTGAGAAATGGAAGAGAAAGTAGCGAAGGAAGATAAAGACGTAGATAGGGAGAGGAAAAGAGAAAAAAAGTGGACAAGCAAGACCAAAGGTGGTTGAATACCGAAGAAGAAAAAGAGAAGGAAGAGGAGGAGGAGGAAGAGGAAGAGGATGAGGAGGAAGAGGAGGAGGAGGGAGAGGAGGAAGAGAAATAGAGAAAGAGGAATGAGAAGAAAAAAGGAAGAGGAAGAGAGGAATAGAAAGACGAATGAGCAAAGGAAAAGAAAGAGGAGGAGAAATTGAGAAAGAGGAATAAGAAGATAAAAAGGAAGACGAAGAAAGGAATAGAAAAAGGAATGGGAAAAGGAAAAGAAAGAGGAAGAGAAAGAGAAAGAGAAAAAGAAAGAAGAAGAGGAGGAAAAGGAAGAGGAAAGCATTTCAGAGGTGTTGGAACAAATTGTCAGGCAAATAAATTCATGATTCCTTTCTCAGTGTTGCTAATTCATATGCTACGAAATGTAATATCATATGCACGGGTGGCGAAATCGGAAGCGTGCTGGCCCCCATTCACTTAGTCGTGGGTTCGAATCCCGCACTCCCATCCAATTCCCAGCAGTGACTTTGTTACCTGCTGCAACAGTTCAATTGATAGCTTCGGTGATAGCCACGCGCCTCTTGGCGTGAGCTCTTCATTTTTGTGTTCCTCATTTGAGGGGACGGAGAGGGGGGTCGCCGAATAAATGAAGCTGCCTTGCTGTGGATGTGCTGTGTCTTGCGACACTACTTCTGACCCAGGACAGTGGGCGAGATGCAGGGATGACCCGTCATCCAGGAGGAGCCAAGATAAGAGGGAGGGGAGAGGGGAGAGGGGAGAGGGGAGTAGAGTATGTAGGGTATGGAATGGGTGGGAGTGGTTTCTATGCCTTTGTTTTTTGGCTACCTCCCGTGTAAGGGGGAAAAAAGCCTATGGTATATGTATGTATAAAGTTATGGTTTGAACTGAGTGTGTTCCACATTTGAAGGATCTTCTGTATTTTGGAAATGAATAGCAATGGTTCAATCGACATCTAATCTTTCACTTTCTTGATACTAAGCCAGCGTTTCCCAGCCTTTTCCGACCATATCACCCCCTGTTGTCATGTCTAAGCAGTCCAGCACCTTTATCTTGTTATTAGAAGGACAAAAGAAACCGAAGTGTACTGCTTGATGATTTATTCTCTTGATTCCTTAGAACTGAAACAAACTGACAGGCACTATTGTTTGTAGAAGAAATAACATCCTAAAAAATCAAATAGCATGGAAAAAATCAAATATGCACAACTAAGTAATCAATGATGCATATATCAATGTGATTTTTCTGTTCATCGCTTCCCAGCACCCCCATTTGTATGTGTCGTTTAGTCTCAACGGCTCACTGCAGGACCGGCCTATCCATTCAGGGAAGATGCAGCCTCTGTGCCTCACTATGTTGGCTTTATCCGGCTTGGCAAAGTTGTATGTATGGTGAGGAGTGCGTGTAAAGTTGTCGTTGGTGTGTTGGGATGGTGATAGAGATCAAGAAATGCACTAAGCGTTCTTTCTGCCAATTCTCTTCTCAACCACACGATCATCTAAGAAAACTTTCGGATCCCTTGATCGACCAGATGCAAACTTCGAACGCAACTCACTTTCGTCCCTCTTTTATGTATAAGACGATACGAAGCAATCGTTCGTTCACTCTTTCACAAACGCCCGCACAAATACACACGCATATACGCATTCATGCAAGCATACACAAAGGCATGCACGCACACACACATACATGTATATCCATAATTACACACACACACACACACACACACACACACACACACATATATATATATATATTACATATGAATAATATACATATAAATATACAAGCATATACATATGAATATACATATACACACATATATAAATATACAAACATATATTTGCATATACATGTATAAATATATACACATATAAATATACATAAGTATAAATATATGTACGCATATAAATCTATTCAATATCCTTCTCATTAGATTGTCTTCGTTATCCTTATGAAGATAAATGACCTGGAGCGTCTTTGTTCGCTCCAAACATAATTAATTTTTCTTGCTGAAGTGTTGCCACCCACGAGGATCTCCAGACGCCTCCGTCGTCCCCCCCCTCACTCCCACCACCCCCACTTTTTTTTTTTTTTTTTTTTTTTTTTTTTTTTTATCTCATCAATATTGTCCGTGTCTCTTCGCCTAAGACGTGCCGAAACCTAATAACACATGGGAAAATATTTTCTTGCAAAGAAAAAAATAAATAAAGATAAATAGAAAATAAAAAAATGAAAATAAATAAATATATAAAATAATGAAAATAAAAAACAAAAAATATAGAGATAAATATATAGTTGAGTCATTGGGACAATTATGAGAAAGGTGAAAGGGGGAAACACGGGTCTTGATCCGATTATTGAGTTTATTCCTGACCGGTTTCGCTCCACAGTAGAGTCTTGAGAGGAAGAAGCTGCTGTGAAACGAAACCGGTCAGGAATAAACTCAATCGGATCAAGCCCCGTGTTTCCCCCTTCCGCCTTTCTCATAAATAGATAAATAATATAAACATAACAAATCAATAATAATAATAATAATAATAATAATAGATACAAATCTGAAAACTAAAATAATTAAAATAAAATCACATATGTGTACGCATCAAACGATGATCGTTCAAACAGAAGACCGCCCGCTCCACTCCGAGGCTTACCAGATTCATCGTGGTCACATTACGCGACAAGTCCTCAGGCCCCAAGACCAATTACAAACACAGGGCAGTTGGAGGGTACAGGGATGACCCGTCATCCACGAGGAGCTAAGATGGAAGGGGGGAAAGGGTGGTGAACGGGAGTGGAATGGGTGGGAATAGGTACGTGTCTCTGGCTTGGCTACCTCCCTTATAAGGGGGAAAAAGCTTTCGATTTATAGATAGATAAATGATTAAAAAGGAAGAGCATAGCAACTGAAGATGTTTTGGTCCATAACTAGGTCGGATGCTAAAAAATTATTAATAAATTAAATAAACAGATAATGATATATAATAAAAATTTGTAAAAGAAAAATATAAATAATAATCTAATAAATACATAGTAATAAATGAATAAACAAAACAATAAAATAAATGGCAGGCATTACAGTATATTGCTTTGATGTTTATCTAAATGAATCTTAAAACTCGGAAGTGTACTACACTGCACTGCCTCTGCAACAGGAAGTTTATTCCATTCATTTACTACACGGTTGGTGAAGTTATCCCTCACTACTTCCAAATTAAATCTACTTCCTGACAGTTTGAGACAAGCTCTGCCATTAAGACTGAACCCTTGCCTAGCCGACTGCTTATCACGAGGCAATGGTGCTACCGTTGTACAATGCTGACCGTATAAAAGGAATGATACGGCCAGCATGGTAGACGGTAGCGCCGTTGCCTTGAGGTAAGCAGTTACACAGCGAATAGTTCGAGTCCCAGGTGGTAGAGCTTGTTAATCCATTTGTCGTAAGTTCACACACATATAACTTCGGCCGAAAGCATCACCTCTAATCCACATGGGTCAAGTTTAGGTTTATGAAGGAAATAGGCAAGACCTGGTTTAACAAGATTGATCAACGAATGGAATAGATTTACTCGTAGCAACCATGTAGTGAGCGCTGAAACAATTAGACGTTTTAAGAGAAGATGAGATAACTTTATGGATAAGGATGAAAGGTGATAATTGACATGGAACTGCCTAGTGTAGACCTTAGGGTCTCTTACAGTCTCCTCCATTGTTATTCCAAATGATGGCCATCAGTGGTGCTTGGGATCGAACCTGGGCCATTGAGGTCGCGAGGTGAGACCCAAGTCTGACATGCCCTTGGAGGAGGAAAGACCCTGAAGATTCTCTCTCTCTCTCTTTCCTGACGCCCGACCGGGAGAGCCTCGTCCTCTTTTCGTCCGGCCAATCGCCGGGTCATGCGGCATCACGTGTAAAGGCCAACTAAGTTTTAATTGCATCTCGTCCGGCTTATTAATCATCATCAGTCCTGGCATAGGAAAAAAAGAAGAAAAAGAAAAAGAAGAGAAGGAGAAGAAGAACGAGAAAAAGAGGAACAAGAAGAAGAAGAACAAGAAGGGAAAAATGAAGAAGAACAAGAAAAAGAAATAGGAGGAAAAATGAGAAGAAAAATAAAAAGAAGACGACGAAGAAGAAAAATAAGAAGAAAAATGACAAGAAAAAGAAGACGAAGAAGAAGAAAAAGAAGAAGAAAAAGAAGACGAGGACGAAGATGAAAAGTTGACATAATTGTTATTCATTTGTCTCCCTTATTCACCGGTCTTTAACTCTTCCGAGTGCTGCGACGCGTATGTCTTCATTATGGCTAAAGAAAGCCTCTCAAATGATGTCATTTCAATTCAGTCCGGTGACGTGTATGTGTCGTCCAGTCTCAACGGGTCACTGCAGGACCGGCCTATCCCTTCAGGGACGATGCAGCCTCTGTGCCTCACCACGTTGGCTTTATCCGGCTTGGTAAGGTTGTATGTATGGTGAGGAGTGCGTGTAAAGTTGTCGTTGGTGTGTTGGAATGGTGATAGAGATCAAGAAGTGCAAATTCAGTTTTATTTCATTTCACTGCAGAGGAAATGGTGGAAAGTGAAAGGAGACATAGTAAGACCGAGTAAAGCCACAGGAATCAAACATTCAGGATTATTTCCAAATATTGTGAAAATTAGAACCTGGAAGACAACTTCGCTTACAGTATTCTAAACTTCCCTAAGTCTACAATTCGTCATTCAGCCTCTCGGTATAAGACGCAAAGGTGATTTGACATTTGGGAGATTTGAAAAATAAAAGTTTGTAACCTAAGTCGTTTCTACTCAAAAATAATCATCCGAGTCACGTATGTGTGAGTTGGGTGGTCTCCGCCGAAGAAGTCTTCAGGTCTCGATTCTTCAATTTGGCTTTGAAGAACACAGACTCTTCGGGGGGCACATAAAGAATCGTCACCCCAGAACGCTCACATGAAGAATCGTCACCTCATGAGATCCCACCTGAAGAACTGTTACCCCAGTACGCCGAATATCAACAGTGGAATAAAGATTAGGTTAGGTTAGATTAGTTTGGTTAGGTTAGATTACGTTAGCTTAAGTTAGGTTAGGTTAGGTTACGTTAGGCTACGTTAGGTTAGGTTAGGTTAGGTTAGGTTGAATGAAGGTTATGATTATTGTCATCAACTTATACAAACGAAGAATCGTAAACCCAGGATGGCCCACATGAAGAATTGTCACCCTAGGATAGCCCACATGAAGAATTGTCACCCTGTCGAAGTCTGGGGTGACGATTCTTCATGAGATCGCTTAACAAAGAGCAAAGACCGAGAAAAGGAAGAGGGTGAGAGCTACAACGTGGAAGAGAAAGAAAAGAGAAACATATAGTTTCAGGAGAAAAAATAAATGGAGGGCAAGAAGAAAATTACAGAAAGAAGAAAAAAGAAATATAACGAAGACAAAAAGAGCAGGAACACAAAAACAGAAAAAAATATATAGATAATGGAAAAATTATAAGCATATCAACAAAAACAGTTACAATTCTTGCGAAGAACATTAACTGAAAAATGGGAGACGGTGAGAGCCAAAAGGTGCAAGAGAAGAAGAGAGAAGAAGATGTAGGCTCAAGAGAAAAAAAGAAAACGAAGGACAAGACAAAAAATAATTAGCATATGCAAAAGAGAAAGGGGGAAAAGAAAGACGATCGAAAAATTATATGTATAACAGCAGGAGTATGGGGGAAAATATGATGGTAGGTATAACAACAAAAATAAAAACTGTTACAATTCCTTCGACGAGAAAATATATATACATATATATATATATATATATATACATATATATATATATACATATATATATAT
>NC_134784.1:34057137-34072137 GCF_046742065.1 Oratosquilla oratoria
CGTTCTCCAACACAGTCCCTCCACTGGGTCGGTGATCCTTCTATTTCTTCTTTCATCCACCAAGAAGAGAACAAATACAACTTTCCTTTCTTTTTTTCTCGTGGTCCTTCTCTTCCTCCTACTTCTTCCCCCCTTCCATATTCTCTTCCTCCTCCTACTCCTTCCTCTCTTCCATGTTCTCTTTCTCCTCCTACTCCCTCTTCTACATGTTCTTCCTGTCTTCCACACATCATTCAAAGGTATTGCGCGAGGTCGTTTCTTTATCTTTTCTGTAATTAAGGCCTTGATTTTCATTCTTTATTTGAGTTGTTTTGCCTTCATCAAAGGATGTAAATTGGACAAATTTACATTTAAAAAGGAAATAGGCAAGAACTGGTTTACCAACAGAGTGGTTAACGAATAGAATAAATTTAGTAACCATGTCGTGAGCGCTGAAACAACGGGTTGTTATAAGAGAAGATGAGAACTTTATAGATAGGGATGATACGTGGTAAGGGATATGGAACTGCCAAGTCTAGGCCTTATAGTCTCTTGCAGTCTCCTATTTTAGTCTTCCACACACAGAATGATTCAAGCAAAGTTATTTTACGAGGTCATTTCTTTCTATTATGTGTTTAGTTTTTACTCCTAATTTGCGTTGTTTTGTCTTTACCCATGGAGAAAAGAATCTATTTTCGAAATTCTTAACTTTCGCGATTCCTTGTTCGCTCAATCCCGCCTCGTAAGAACATATGAATGAGAGAGACTGCAAGAGACCGTAAGGCCTACACTAGGCAGTTCCATGTCCCTTACCACTTGTCATCCCTATTCATAAAGTTATCTTCTCTTAAAACAACCGATAGTTTCCGCAGTCACTACATGGTTACTAACTATTCCATTCGTTAACCGCTCTATTGGAAACCAGTTCTTGACTTTTCGTCTTAAATCTAAAATTGTCCAATTTAAATTCTCAAAAATAAATGTTAGGTAGAAAGTACACTCTAGTACAATGGTATTCAACATATGATCAATGATCCCCTTGAGGGCCACTAAAGCTCCTACATAGGACCACAAACCACTAACTATTGATAGACGGATCCTCAGCGATTTAACTCAGTGATGAAGTAGTCTTCCCAAGAGATTAAACAACAGCAAAGCATAAGAATGGGTGTTAAGATAGATTGAGAACCTACATAAGGCCACAAACCAACTAGTGGTGTCTAGACAGTGGATGCTCAGCGATTTAACTCAGTGATGAAGTAGTCTTCCCCAAGAGATTAACAACAGCAATGCATAAGAATGGGTGTTAAGATAGATTGAGAACCTACATAGGGCCACAAACCAACTAGTGGTAGACAGTGGATGCTCAGCGATTTAATTCAGTGTTGAAGTAGTCTTCTCCAAGAGGCTAAACAACAGCAATGTAATAATATAAGAATGGGTGTTCAGATAGGTTGAGAACAATGTATAAGAATGGGTGTTCAAATAGGTTGAGAAACCACTAACTAGTGGTAGATAGTGGATACTTAGCAACTTAATTCAGTGTTGAAGTAGTCTTCCCCAAGAGGCTAAACAACAGTAATGTATAAGAATGGGGGTTAAGTATAGTACATGGGTGGGCAACGATTGGCACGCGTACCAAACGAAACCCAGGCTCACCTAAAAAATTATGAAATGGATAAACCGCTTCTTACTGAGTTTTGCAATTGAACTCAACAGCGTACGACTTACAAATCAAATTTACAATATTCTTTGATTTTACCCATCCTGTGTGACTTTTTATGTTTGAAAAGGTCCCCCCAATAAGACAGCAAATAATATGTCTCCAGCAATTTCGGTTGACATTTGATTTTTTTTTAATCGATGATTGGCACGCGCGCTTAAAAAGGTTGCCCACCCGTGCCCTAGTAGACTGTAGTCAATGGGCCCGGCAACGCCAAACAGCTGCAGCCCAGCACCGCATCAGCATCCGAGCCAGAACACTTCAACGATGATGGTAATCTGGATAAGAAGGATGAAGGGCCGACGTGAATTATTGCATCTAAGATTTGCCCGAAGGAAGACCGAGGATAAGGCGGGAGGGAACCCGAGATAAGAGAACGACGGAGAGTGGCGTAGAAGTACGGGAAGAAGCACAAAGACAGAGAAGAAGGGGTGGAGAGACTATGAGAACTAGAACGAGAGAGAGAGAGAGAGAGAGAGAGAGAGAGAGAGAGAGAGAGAGAGAGAGAGAGAGAGAGAGAGAGAGAGCGGGAGGGAGAGACAGAAAGTGAATGAGATGGAGAGTAGGAGTGTGTGGGAGAAAGAGATGGAATGAGACAGTATGTGTGTGTGTGTGTGTGTGTGTGTGTGTGTGTGTGTGTGTGTGTGTGTGTGTGTGTGTGTGTGTGTGTGTGTGTGTGTGTGTGTGTGTGTGTGAGAGAGAGAGAGAGAGAGAGAGAGAGAGAGAGAGAGAGAGAGAGAGAGAGAGAGAGAGAGAGAGAGAGAGAGAGAGATAGAGCGAGAGCGAGAGAGAGAGAGCCAGATCTTGGGCGAGACCTGAACATGTCTTGTCAAGTATTCAATCGTCTCAAATGTCGACGAAGTCATCATCTCTTCCAGAAAAGTTGAATTGATTAAAGTTGATTCAATGAATCATGACCGACCACAAGAGGATACAATTTTTATTCTGCCATTAATATTAGACAATAACCCGTATCAAGGTGGCGGCACACTTGGCACTTCTCGCTAGCATGCTACTTGCTTTTGCTACTGAGTAGAAACGACTTCGGTTATGATCTTTTGTTTTTCGAAAGTCTAAATGTCAAATTACTCTTGCGTCGTACAGGGAGAAGCTGAGTGACGAACTAAAAGAAATTAAACCTAGAATACGAATGTAAGACACTTTGTGGAGATGTTCTTACGGAAGTCTAGAGTACTGTAACCAAAATAGTTTCTACTTAAAAAACAAATAGCAAAAGCAAGTAGCATGCTAGCCAAGTGTGTAGCCAACTTTACAGAGTAAAATAAGATTATATGACCTTGAAATCGTAAGTTGAGATAAATTATAAAATGGAAAATACATGGAACTGTAATAAGAACACGAGAATGGAGGAGGCTGCAAGAGACCATAAGTCCTATACTAGGCAGTCTCATGTCCCTTACCACCTATCATCCCTATTCATAAAATTATCTCATCTAAAAAAATAATAATAATAATAATAATAATAATAATAAAATAAATAAATAAACAAATAAATAAATAAATCAGCGCCCGCTACATAGTTCTTAAGCCTACTTTATTCGTTAATCATTCTGGAGAAGTCAACTTACGACTGTTCCAAAGGCCGGAACAATAAATAGAAAATAAAAATAAAAAGTCTGAGAGGCAGTAAGTTGATTTGCAGCGAATAAAGGCAAGATGGCTGGGACTACTTACGATTCAAAAGGCCAGATTAAATGTCTGCAGATATGGTGAAACTCTTCTTCCAGCTCCTCTTGCTCCTCATTTTCCTCCTTACCCCTCTTCCCCCACTCTTCCTCTTCCTCTCTTCCTCGCTTTACCAGCTTACTCTTCCTCTTTCACCTTCTCGTCCTCTTCTTTCACCTCTTCTGCTTCCTCTTTTCCCTCTTCTCTTTCCTCGTCCTCTTCCTCCTCCTCTTTCACCTTCTCGTCCTCTTCTTCCACCTTTTCTCCTTCCTCTTTTCTCTCGCCTCTTTCCTCGTCCTCTTCTACCCCCTCTTCCTCCCTTTACCAGCTTACTCCTCATTCACCTCCTCGTCCTCTTCTTCCTCCTCTCCTGTTTCCTCTTTTCCCTCCTCTCTTTCCTCGTCCTCCCCCTCTTCCTCCCTTTACCAGCTTACTCTTCCTTCTCCTCATTCACCTCCTCGTCCTCTTCTTCCTCCTCTCCTGCTTCCTCTTTTCCCTCCTCTCTTTCTTCTTTTTTTTCTCCCCTCTTCTCACGACGTGTAGTATCTTTTCATCATTTCTTCCTCATTTCAGACCCTTCTCCTCTTCCTCGATCTCTTCTTTCTTCCCCTTTACTCCTCCTTCGTGTCTTTTCCTTACCTTCTTCGGCTTGACTCAAATCCAGGTTTGCCAAATAAAATATTCTCTGCTCATATTTTTCGACCTTTTGTAAACTCTTCCATCATGCAACCGGTAGCCATCCTGGATTTGGATGCCAACGCCTTTAAAGCCTTTAATGTTTCCTCTTCTTTTTCTTCTAATTCTTCCTCTCCTTCTATTTCTAATTAATCTTTTTCTTCCTCTTCTTCTATTTCTACTTAATCATCTTCTTCCTTTTCTTCTATTTCTACTTAATCTTCTTCTCTTCTTCTATTTCTACTTAATCTTCTTCTTCCTCTTCTTCTATTTCTATTTAATCTTCTTCCTTTTCTTCTATCTCTACTTAATCTTCCTCTTCTTCTATTTCTACTTAATCTTCTTCTTCCTCTTCTTTATTTCTACTTAATCTTCTTCTTCCTCTTCTTCTATTTCTACTTAATCTTCTTCTTCCTCTTCTTCTATTTCTACTTAATCTTCTTCTTCCTCTTCTTCTATTTCTACTTAATCTTCTTCTTCCTCTTCTCTTTTTACTTAATCTTCTTCTTCCTCTTATTCTATTTCTACTTAATCTTCTTCTTCCTCTTCTTCTATTTCTACTTAATCTTCTTCTTCCTCTTTTTCTATTTCTACTTAATCTTCTTCCTCTTCTATTTCTACTTAATCTTCTTCTTCCTCTTCTTCTCTTTCTTCTTTTTCTGCTTCTTTTTTGTTCTAATTATTCCTCTTCTTCCTTTCATTCTACTTACTCCTCTTCATCTTCTTCCTCTTCTGCCGCTTCTTATTCTTCTTCTTTTCATTCTACTTCTTCCTCTTCTTTCTCTATTCATTCTTCTACTTCTTCTCAATTTCATAATTTCTTTTTTATTTTCTTCTTCTTCTTCTTCTTCTTCTTCTTCTTCATCATCATCATCTTCTCGCTACCACATATTCTTTCTTTTTTGTATGTAATTATGTACCGATTATATATCAAGACAAAGCCAAAGCCCTTCCTCCCCTTCACTGGCTCTCCCTTCCGCCTCCTCCTCCTCCTCCTCTTCCTTGCCTTGAGCTTGTGCCTTAATCCTTGCCCAATTACCGTTCTTAGGCAATTTCCTTCCATTTGAATGTAATTGGATTTTTCCTGATTTCGCTGCCTTCCCTCCCTCTCCTTCTGGCGTTTTTACTTTCTTTTTTTTTTTTCTTTTTTTTTTACTAATTGACCCACTACTCTCTCCCTCGCCAATTCTTTCTCTCTCACTTTCTCTCTCTCATTTTATGTTTTTTTTTCATTTTTTTTTTTTTTTTCGTTTTAATTGATCCGCCACTCCCTCCCTCGTCTCTATTCATTTATTTTTCGGTCCTCTAATCTCCCTTTTGTTCTTGTACCGATGTCTTCCTTTGGCTCAAATATTCTTTTCATTCTTTCCTAGTATTCCTCTTGCCGTGCAACAATTACCAATTCTTTCCACTCCTCTATGCGTTCCGTTTTCTGTTAGCTGTTTTTTTTTCATTTTTTATATTCACTCCGTTTGAACCTTTCTTTCCTTTGACCACTATCTTGCTTTTCTCTCTTTCTCCCTCTCTTTTCTTTCCTCCAGCTTCTATAGAAAATCCTTACCATTTCCATAAACCTCCATCTTTTTTTTTCATTCACTATTTCTCTCGCCTTCTCTCTCTCTCTCTCGCCTTCTCTCTCCTTCTTCAGCTTCTATAGAAAATCCTTACCATTTCCATAAACCTCCACCTTTTTTTCATTCACTATTTCACTCTCTCGCCTTCTCTCTCTCTCTTGCCCTCTTTCCTCCCTCCAGCTTCTATAAAAAATCCTTACCATTTCCATAAACTTCTTTATTTTAATTCACTATTTCTCTCTCTCTCTCGCCTTCTCTCTCCTTCAGCTTCTATAGAAAGCCCATACGAGTGCCATGAACCTCAATATTTTATTCCATCAGTATTTTACACTTGGATCTTCTTTTTCCTTCTTCTACGCCTGTCTGTTTCTCCTTCTCTTCTCTTTCTCCATCGCCCTTCCTTCGTTTATCTTTACTCCCTGACCTTAACCATTATCTGTCTTAATTTTTGTTTTTAAGGATTTATCTCTTTCTCACTGTTCCCCCCTACGAAGTTATTCCTCGCATTGATGCATCACTGCCATTTTTATTTATCTATTCATTTACTTATTTCTATCTATTTACTTTCGGTCTGCGTCAAATTATCATTCACACCTAACCACTTCCCACCCCCTCCCTTCCATGCATCACAGTATCATCTATACACAGCCATTCTCCATTCACCCCTATCTCCTGCCTTCTCCCCTCCTTGCTCAACAGACATTCCCCTCTTGCTCAACGCCCCTTATTGTGTCTTGCTGCACTGCTTCTGACCCAAGGCATTGGGCAGGATACAGGGATGACTTGTCATCCACGAGGAACTAAGATGAGAGGGGGGGGGAAGGGTGGTGGATGGGAGTGGAATGTGTGGGGGTGGGTAGGTGCATTATGATTTAGCTACCTTCCCTATAAGGGGGAAAAAGCCCTTAGCATATAAAGAAACCCCACCAAAACAAACAAACAAATAAATAAATATATAAATAAAAAATAAAATTGGTCAGTATGATTCACCTTGGGGTGGAACCCCTTCCCTCACTCTTTTCGAAATAACTCCCATCCCAACCTTTTTCTGTCGCCTTTATTTTTTGCCGTCAACCTCCTCACTCCTCGTCCCCCCCCCCCCCGCCTTGCCTGGGCCTCCTTTGCCTTGGCCTGCCCTATCATGACCTACCCTGCCCTGCTTTTCTCTGGCCTGACCTGCCTTATCATGGCCTATCCTGCTCTGTCCAGTACTACCTTGCTATCTCCTCTCCTGACCTGTATTTCTCTAGCCTGGCCTGCCCTATCATGGCCTACCCTGTCCTGTATTTCTCTGTCCTGGCCTGCCCTGTCCTGTATTTCTCTGTCTTGGTCTACCCTATCATGGCCTACCCTGTCCTGTATTTCTCTGTCTTGGCCTGCCCTATCATGGCCTACCCTGTCCTGTATTTCTCTGTCTTGGCCTACCCTATCATGGCCTACCCTATCCTGTATTTCTCTGTCCTGGCCTGCCCTATCATGGCCTACCCTGTTCTGCCCTATACTACCTTGTGATGTCCTCCCCTGTCATGTTTTTCTCTGGCCTGACCTGCCCTATCATGGCCTACCCTGCTCTACCTGCCCTGTACTGACATGCGATGGCCTGGTCACACTTTGGTCGATCATTGGAAGATTCTAGTTTCTCTGGTCTCGTGGTCTTCGTTTTCTTTGGATTCCAAAAAACCAACAAAATTCCATATTTTCATATACCAAAGGTATCTTTCTTCTTATAAGGCAGGTAGCAAAAGTCAAAGGCGTTCACCCACTCCCACTCATTCCACTTCCATCCATCCACCACCCTTTTCCATCTCTCATTTTAGCTCCTCATGGATGACGGGTCATCCCCGTCTCCTGCCCACCAACCAACCTAGACCGCACCGATGGTTTCTCTGGGCATCTCCTTTAAAACATAAGAATGGAGGAGACTGCAAGAGACCATAGGGCCTACAGTAGGCAGTTCCAAGTCTCTTACCATCTGTTATCCCTATCCATAAAGTTATCGCATCTTCTCTTAAAACAACCGACAGTTTCAGCGATGACTACATGGTTACTAAGACTGATCCATTCGTTAACCACTCTGTTGGTAAACCAGTTCTTGCCTATTTCTTCTCTTTGTTAACCTTTTTCGTCTCTTCGTATCTGGTACGAATCCTCCGGGCTTCAAGGTACACTGGTGGCGTAATCTGAAGCGTGCTAATCTCGTATTCGCTTAATTGTGGGTTCGAATCCCGCACTATCACCCGAATCCAAGAAGTGACTGATATTACCAGCCCAGTCCTTAAAGCGCATACACATAGCGTAAAGGTAACTGCTTTGGCCGCAGCTACTCAGCGCCTACTGGTGTAGGCTTCTCATCTTCTTCTTCAGGCCAGAAGGAAATGCATTTGACCTTTGACAGACCGATCAAGCGAACTAAATTAATTAACTTCAAGAACCTGTCTTGCATCCTGAATATAATGGAAAATCTCTTCAGGAGGAGCGAAAAGCAAATAATATCAACACAAAATTATTTGAGAATAAGGTTTTAGAGCAATATTGAAAGAGAAGGAGATGAGGAGAGAGATGGGGAGACAGAAGGAGAGAGAGAGAGGGGGGGGGAAGAGATGGGGAGACAGATGGAGAGAGGAGAGAGAGAGGGAGGCAGAAAGAGAAAGCCTGCGAGAGAGGGAGAGTCAGAGAGAGAGAGATGGGGAGACAGATGGAGAGAGGGAGGCAGGAAGAGAAAGTCTGAGAGGGAGAGAGTCTGAGCCAGAGAGAGAGGGAGAAAGACATGGGGAGAGAGATGGGGAGAGAGATGAGGAGACAGATGGACAGAGGGAGGGAGAGAGAGAGGGAGGCAGAAAGAGAAAGTCCGAGAGAGAGAGAGTCAGAGAGAAAGTGAGACAGAGACGGAAAATGAGAAACGAAATGAAGAATAACGAAAGAAAATACTTTACTGAACGGTGAGCCCGGTCTCAGTCAAATTACCCTTTCTCCTTCTCCGCAGAATGAATCCGACATAGCTCAGCGGAGATAAATCATCTCTTTAACCTTTTTTAACACACTGAAGTTTATACATTGTCTTCTGCATATAGACGGGCCCATGCAACGCGATATGGCGACTTCCGCATTGAGATCTCTCGGCCCTTTATACATTGTCTTCTGCATATAGACAGTTGGGCCCATGCAACGCGATGAGACGACTTCCGCATTGAAATCTCTCGGAACCATCCGTGTCCGAGTTCCCCGCCACTTATTACTGTGGGAAGTCCTCCGAGCTTTAACATAACAAAAACACCAAAAACACGTCACCTTATTGAAGGGGTTAAAGGTCCGTCTTCCTCTCGGTGCTATTAATAGCCTACCACCACAGCCAATGAAGGGTGAAGCGCATGCTACTACCTGGGATCCTATTTGGGTAAGCGCGTTGGTAGCTTAGGTTCAAATGACCAGGCTCGTACTTTGTAGCTCGAAGCAAAACAGCCCCATCATTCACAAAGAATTAGTGATCTAGACCATCGTTTGACGATAATCCTCAAACCATGAACGATCATCGTTCTGCAATAATGGCACAGAGGAAAACGTGCCTATAGAGTTCTTTTCTTCTTGGGAATGTTCAGGGCCATGGTGTGCTCTTCTACCTGACCTTTGTGCCTTTTCTTGCGGTATTTCTTTGAGCATTAACAATATAAGAATAGGGGAGACCGCAAGAGACCATAAGGCTTACACTATAGGTAATACATATATAATAAAGATTATTTACAATATATACATAACATATTTTTCGTTAACTTATATACATTATAAGCATTATAAACATTATATGATTTACATAAGAACATAAGAAGGAAAGAAAGACTGCAAAAGACCATAAGGCCTGCACTAGGCACTTCCCTATACATTACCAACTACCATCTTATCCATGATTTTATCTTCGGAGAAGAGCCTACGATAGGAGGCGCGTAGCTACGGCCGAAGCCTTCATTTTTGCCCTCTCATGCGTTTTGGGGACTGTTGGGGTAGGTAACAGTCACTGCTGGGAGTCGGAGAGGAGTGCGGGATTCGAGGTTAAAACTTATCTGGAATATACTAATTTGATTTTTTTTTTTTTTTTTTTTGTAAGAGAGACAGAGACAGAAAGCCATTACACAATTTTACTTTGTTTAGGAAAGCGTGTAATCACTCTTATGGTTGGGACTTAATGTGCTTGCCCGTTTCGCCGTCAGAAAAGAAGTTTGAGCTCGAGCCAGGGAATGTTATTCCATGAGTAGAGGCCCGGGGGATGATTCAGCACCAAACTCTCAATTCCCCTGAAGACAATGTCTGCTGCAGCGCCATCAAGGCCCTTATGAGCCCGGGCCTGAGGGACAAAGGCGCCTTTACAGCGAGTAAGGCGCCTTTACTGCGAGGAAGGAAAGGAGGGAGAGAAGGACAATGGGAAAGGAGGAGAGGGAGGAGAG
This sequence comes from Oratosquilla oratoria, assembly GCF_046742065.1. Classification (NCBI taxonomy): domain Eukaryota; kingdom Metazoa; phylum Arthropoda; class Malacostraca; order Stomatopoda; family Squillidae; genus Oratosquilla; species Oratosquilla oratoria. The sequence goes on from NC_134784.1 coordinate 34,067,211, forward strand.
GAGAAGGTAGGAAGGGCAGGAGGCGAGAAAAGGAAGAAGAAGAGGGAGAGGAGGGAGAGAAAGAGGCGAGGAGAGACAGAAGGAGAGGACGAGTGAAGAAGGTAGGGAGGGAAGGAAGAGACGAGAGAAAATAGAAGGGTGGGAGACAGGGAGGGAGGGAGAGAGCGATAGAGGGGAGGAGGGAGTGGAGGAAGGAGAGGAGATGAACGTAGGCAGGGAAGAAGGAAGCGAGAGAAAAAAGAAGGATGGGAGACTGGAAGAGGGAGTGATGGGGACAAAAGAAGTGAGGGACAGAAGGAGGAAGGTAAGATGGTAAGTAGGAAGTTAGGGTGGAAGGAAAGGAGGGAGGAATGGGAGGAGGGAGGAATGGGAGGAGGAAGGAAGGTAGAGAGGGAGGAAGATAAGAAGATATGGAGAGAAGGTGGGAGGACGGTAGGTAAGATGTTAGGGAAGAAGAGGAGGAAGGGAGAGATGGAGGAAAGGAGAGGAAGGAAGAAATGGAGGTATGGAGAGAGAGACAGTGTGGGAAGGAGGAAGAAGGAAGGGAATGAATCGGGACGCCCATACTACGAGTAAGGAAGGCAGAGTGAGGGAAGGCGAGGGAAGAAAGGCGTTGGGTCAGAGAATAAAAGGTGGAAAAAGAAGATACGGGACCGGTTTCGAGTTTATTCTTGACCTTATTCATTTTGAGCTTCTTCAGGATCGAACTCGGAACTAGATTCGGGTCTTCTTTCTCCACCTTCCTCAATTTGTTACAATGTCTAAACATTCTTGGATTAATTTTCTCTCTAATACAATTTTTGTTCAATTGGATAGCCGCCGAAGAAGAGGTAAGAGACCTCGAAATCTGAAGATACTGGTGTCCAAATGAATATTGGAAACTTCTGTTCCACATTCAACAATGAGAGAAAAAAAAAGGTCTTCCGCAATTTTGAGCGATCAGCTACACAGATCGTCAGCGGCCATCCAATTTAAAAAAAAAGTCTAAACGTTAAAAAAATAATGTAGAACGAGGGAGAAGTATTACCTCTTGCTCACTCACTCCTGCAAACGTATAAAGAAACGAAAACCACAAAGAACCTGAGTCTATAATTTTGAGCCGAAACGTTAAAGATCTTCCCGGTTTTCATTAAACTATCCTGCGACAATTAAACTTTTTTCTTCACCCATTAAAAAAAAAATTGGGGCAAAGTTTTGAGCTTTCACTGCGATGTGCCGATTTTTAGATACAGAAATTCTTATAAGTTCTTTTGTTGTTTTTGCAAATGTCTGTGAGTGCAGTGGATCTGATTTGGAGAAGCATGCAGCTACAATTTGATAAAAAAAAAAAAAAGAGTTCCGCTGGATTTTGAACAATCCGGCAAAACAGGGAACGATCTAATCCAAGATTGTTCACACGATATCTCCGATTACGTTTCGAGCACGAAGCTGCAAGAAAAGGGGACCAACTGGCTGAGGAAGTCTGAGCAAGAACAGAGGAGTGTAAAACACATTTCAAAGAATGTGAAAAAAAAACAGGGAGACAGAAGAGACAGATAGATAGATCAAAAGATAAATAAACGGAAAAATAGATTGATAGAGTGAGAGAGCGAGAGAGAAAGATAGAGATAGATAAAGTGAGGGGGGGAGTGAGAACGTGATTGGGAGGGTAAGAGAATGACAGTGAGAGTTAGAAAATGAGAGGGTGAGAGAGTGAGAAGGCAAGAGACAGAGAGTGAAACGGCGAAACAGTGATTGTGAGAGATTGAGAGAGTGATAGAATGAATAAATGAGACAGTGAGAGAGGGAAAGAGAGGGAGTGTGGAAGAGTGAAAGAATAAAAGTGAGAGCAAAAGAATAGGAGAGTGAGAGAACGAGTGTAGGAATGTGAGAACTCGGAAGAGTAAGAGAATAATAAAGTAAGAGAATGAGAGGACGGGAGGGTGACAAAGTGAGAGTAAAAGAGTGAGAGAGTGAGAAAGTGAGAGTGAGAGAGTGTGAGCATCTGGGATGGAACTCGGGAGTAATTTGCAATTAGTCATTTCTTCGATAATTCCCTAAAGTGCTCCTTTTAAAACCCGAACAACTTCATCAGAGACTTCGACACACATTTAACTCAACCCTCATCATTCCTATTCCCTCGTCCCTCATCTTTCCTCCCTCCTTCCTCAGGCTTCTTCTCTCCTTCCTCATGCTTCTCTCCTTCCTCCTTCCCCCTCCTTTCTCTTCCCTACACCCTCCTCCTTCTTCCTCGTCTCTCTTCCCTCCCCCTCTTTCCTAACCCTCCTCCCTTCTTCCTCGTCTCTCTTCCCTCCTCCTCCTCCTTCTCCTCCTCCCTCTCCCTCCTTCTTCTTCCCTAACCCTCCTCCCTTCTTCCTCGTTTCTCTTCCCTCCCCTCCTCCCTCCCCCTCCTTCCTCTTCCCCCTCCTCCCTTCTTCCTCGTTTCTCTTCCCTCCCCTCCTCCTTTCTCCTCCTCCCTCGCCCTCCTTCCTCTTCCCTAACCCTTCTCCCTTCCCTCCTCCTCCCTCCCCCTCCTTCCTCTTCCCTCCCCCTCCTCCCTTCTTCCTCGTCTCTCTTCCCTCCCCCTTCTCATTCCTCCTCCTCCCTCCCCCTCCTTCCTCTTCCCTAACCCTCCTCCCTTCTTCCCCGTTTCTCTTCCCCTTCCCTCCTCCTCCTCCCTCCCCCTCCTTCCTCTTCCCTAACTCTTCTCCCTTCCCTCCTCCTCCCTACCCATCTTCCCATCTAACTTCAATCTTCCTCCTTATAACTTTCTTTGCCTCTTTGGTTCCCGGGCTAAACTTTGGACCTTCCTCTTTGTCTCCTCTTTATTTCAGCCTCATCACATCTAAAAAAAACACTGGAACGACCATCACTATCACTACTTTACTTTCTAACCCTACTAATGTCTAATACCGGACAAACTTCGGGATATAACGGACCTGTCCGGTATTTCCATCGGATATAACGGATCTTGGGATATAACGATAGACCCCTGTCCCCATATCCTCCGTTATATCGAGGGTTTACTGAATTACCATTGCGTTTTTGTCTCTCTATTGTGTTCATCTTACCCTGTGGGTCCCCAGAGTATCGAATCGAATGCGTTAAGAACCGTATTATCATCATCATATTTATCATTAACACACCACTAACATGACAACAAAAACAACACACCACACTTAATCACAACTTCACACATTTGACTGATGAGAAAAAATATATCTTATTTAATATAACAAAAAATATATATATGAATTAAGCAATATGTCTGCATGTGTGTGTGTGTGAAAATCACAGAGTAGGAGTCAATAGGATAATAATGAAAAAATAACAATAAATTAAAGGTAGATGTTAACGAAGCTCACATGTGGCACAACTACCAATAAAAGAAGAGCAGCCATGGTGCGCTGAGTAGCAGGTGACCAGGTAGCTGAGAAGGCGAAAGACGACTTAAAAAAAATAATGATAATAAAAAAACGAATAAATAAATAAATAAATAAACAAATAATAATAATAATAATAAAGCTTTAAATTGGAGATCAGTTTTCCATGTCCACTACTATCTGACATTCCCTATTCACAAAGTTATTCATTCTCCTCTTAAAACAACCAAAATTTTCAGAGCTCACTGCTACATGGTTACTAAGTCTATTCCATTCGTTAGCCATTCTGCTGGTAAACCAGTTCTTGCCTATTTCCTTCTTAAACCTAAAAAAAATCCAATTAAATTTGGAGTCAAGTTCTCAATGACGTGTACACCCGAAATTTTATTACTGGAACCTAGATTCCTGTCCGTCATCATCAATCATTAATAATGGGCTACCTCATAAGAACTGTAGTGGCATCGTCTAACATTGAGAGGCACTGATACAGAACAGGTTACCACGAGTGATGAAATTTCACAATGAATACAAACCAGGCGAGAAATAAGCCTCAAGCTGTCAGGACGTTGATTTAATTTGGAAGTGGGTTAAAAACAACTTCGCCATCCGTATAGTCAATGAATGGAAGAAACTTCCCACGAAGGCAATGCAATGCAATACGGTTCGAAGTTTTAAGATTCAATATGCTGTAATGTCTGCCAGTTGTTTGGTTCGCTTGTTTATTAATTTCTTCGTTTAACTATCTATTTTTAGCATCCGACCTAGTTTTGGGCCAAAAGGTCTCCTTTCGGTATGTTCTTCCTTGTGAAATTTTGTAAACTTTACTGAACAACTTTCTGAAGAAGTCGGAAGGTATGTGACTAATTTCACACACACACACACACACACACACACACACACACACACACACACACACACGGCCAATTCCTTGCCCATCAGGGTTGGAGTGCAGCCTCGCAGTACAGTGATGCTGATTTTTCTTTTCCACCCCGAACGGGACTTGAACTCGGATCACCGAATTAGCGGTGGAGAACAATACCACTCCATCGTCGAGCCAAGCAACCATGTGGTTGTGAACGGAAAAGAGAACTATGGTGCAATTGTTGTCGATGCAGAGTCTCCTGTAGCTTTCACAAAAGCATCTCGTGAATAAACATGTTTACAGACACATCTGTTCACCTCATCAAACGCAGAGATTTGTTTTTTCAATGGTGAGCGTCCAAAGCCAAAAGTTATGATTGATCGAGATTGTTATTGTTGTTTTGCGGAAATTAATCAATGGCCAACTGATGGAAAAGTAATAAAATGAAACACGGAGTGTAATATGTTTGTGTACAAAATTGATTTCATTGTTTTCCAATCAATTTCCCAATGGGGCGTTATATGCATGCATCATTGAAAAGGTTACACATTTTCGTGTTTTATCAGTTTATCATACCGGTATGAAGATATACTTCGTCCAGAGGGCGTGTATGCTGCTTTGCACATATGTTTTTAAGCCTTAATGGTCCACTGCATGACCGGCCTATCCCACGAGGGACGATACAGCCTCTGTGCCTCACCAC
>NC_134784.1:34077137-34097137 GCF_046742065.1 Oratosquilla oratoria
GCATATTATTATGTTTCTTAAATATTTTTCCTATTTTATTGGAAGATATTTTTGCTATATTTATTCCACCTTTTAACAAATAATCATCAATAGCTATGGTGTTTATAGAATTAGGGACAGAAATAAAATGAGACTTATCCTTTCCCGGGGTTTGGACGTTTGAGCCATCGTAGATCTTCTTGGCTTTCCTCTTGGCTTTCCTCGTTGGCTTTCCAACGTCATCGGTTCCATCAGCGGGGCCCATTTAAGAAATTCTTCCGACCTGATCCAGAGACTTAAGGATCTGAATGTAAGTGATAAAAAGTTGGCAAGCTTCGATATAACAGCGTTATTCACAAATGTTTCTATTTTTGATGCCCTAGAAGCAGTGAAGAAAGTAACAACAGATATCGATGATGATATCCTTCCAGTCCCAAGATCTGATTACATAAAACTTATTTCCATGTGTGTCAAATTTGGTTATTTTATGTTTAACAACATTGAATTTAAACAGATTAGAGGTCTCGCAATGGGGAGTCCATTATCTGCTGTCATGGCATGTTTATTCATGGAAGTATTAGAAATGGACAAATACATCAACATCATGGGAAGAGGGTACCACTTGGTTAAGGTACGTGGATGACATAATCGTGGTGATGCCCAAAAAAGAACTAATATAGAAAATAAGTTGAGAAGACTCAACGCTGTGAATAAAGACATTCAATTCACAGTTGAGCTAGAAAAAGAGTGTAATTTACCATTTTTTTAGACACGTTGATACACAGAGGGTCTCAACAGGTAAGTTTCTCGGTGTACAGGAAACCCACCAATAGGGACGACTTTGTCCATTATTTTTCAGCACACAGCAGACGTGTTAAAACGGGTGTTCTAATAGGTTTCTTTCTCAGAGCTTTTCGTATCTGCAGTGAAGAATTCCTAGAGGATGAACTTACTTACATCAAGAATACCTTTAGGAAGCTGAAATAACCCCGGAGGTTTGATCACCAGGACAACGAGGAAAGCCACGAAGATCTACGATGGCTCAAACGTCCGAACCCCGGGAAAGGATAAGTCTCATTTTATTTCTGTCCCTAATTCTATAACACCATAGCTAATTGATGATTATTTGTTAAAAGGTGGAATAAATATAGCAAAAATATCTTCCAATAAAATAGGAAAAATATTTAAGAAACATAATAATATGCGTAATAATCTCAGTGTCATTTACCGTATTCCATGCAACGGTTGTCCATCATCTTATTTCGGTGAGTCAGGTCGAGGGTTCAATAAACGCTTGAATGAATGAGCACAAAAAAACGATCTCAGGGCTCATAGAACATCTAACTCCCTGGTTCGTCACCTGGACAAATGTGGACATCTACCTGATTGGAACAACGCAGAAATTCTACACGAGGGATTTGAGAAAAAATGAGAAAAACTGTGGAAGCTGCACATATCGCCGCCAACAAGAACAACAACGACAGAGACGGATTTAAATGCCTCTCGAAAGCAGCAAGTGTCCTAATAATTAAATCGTTAGCCAAAGGGAAAAACATGACGCTCATTCCTTGGCGGGTTCCCTCTCACTACGACTATAAGAATTGTGATCCGTTTGTAATGCTGTAGTCCTCTGAAGAAGACCAAGTTGGTCGCAACGTTAGGGCAATAAACTCTATTCCTAACACATCTTCGTTTGCCCTTCCCCACCCACATTCTCTCTCATATATATATATATATATATATATATATATATATATATATATACATATATATACTAGTCAAATTACCCGCGCGTTGTGAGTTCCTGAATAATCCCTAACCTAACCATAGCCCACCTAACTTTAATCCTTAACCCTAACCAAAATATTTTTTAAAGAAATATAGCTTTAAACACTCCCCCTCCCAGGTGTGTGCTCCCCTTCCCGAAGGTTGAGAAACCCTAGTTTAAAAATACATGCATACACAAACATATGTACACATTCTTTTGCGTGCGTGCGTGCGTGTGTGTGTGTGTGTGTGTGTGTGTGTGTGTGTGTGTGTGTGTGTGTGTGGATTGACAATAAATGTCTACAGCTAAAAGGTGAAGAAATGTATTTCGTTTATCTTCAGAATATATATGGTTTTAGGGGTTTATTTGCAAAAACCTAGGAGTTTGTTAATAATCAATTTCCGCCCGCACTAAAATTAAATAAAAATAACCAATATTTCAACATTTGGTAAATTTATACAATCATTTTACATTTACATGCTTTCTTTTTACAAAAGCTATCATGCTTTATGGCAACATTAATTTCACAAATATAATATTCATGGACACATACAATGGTTTGTTTAATCATATTAATTCTTATCTCACTAAAATAATACGCGACTTAAGGGGACACTACAGTAGTGGTGTGTTCCCTTACCATAAACCACCTAAATTTAACCCTTAAACCTAACCAAAATAATTTGTTTTTTGGAAATGAAATATAGTTATCCAAGTACCTGGAGTGATAGGGTATCAGAATATATATGGTTATGGGGGTCTATCTTCAAAACCCTAGGAGTTCGTGAACAAACAGACAGACAGAGGCTACTACTTTATTATAGTAGAAGATACATATAAATACATACATATATATATATATATATATATATATATATATATATATATAGATATATAAACGTGTATGAGAAAGTACACAGGTAATTATTGGAAACTCCCTGGCGGAGCGGGTTGGTTACTTGCTGTGAAATTCAAGAGGATGGCGGTTCGAGTCCTGCCACCGGCGAAGTTGAGCCAAAGTCATGCTTCAGTAAATTTCACAATGTTCTCTGTAAGGGGCAAGGTCCTAGCCTCATGATAGGAGGGAGTTTACGTTAAACCATATCATCGTCAAATAGTACATGAATATACTGTGTAAAGGCTATCAAAACAAGAGGGATATATTCTAACCTGGAGGGCTATAGTCTGGCCTAGCCTAATTTACAGCCCAGGTATATATTCTAGCCAAGGTTAATTTATCCCCCAGGGCTCTGACCTGGGCAGGGATGTTACACTGGGCAAGGTGACCTGATTTCTCAAGAGGGAATATGCTCGACAGCAGACGAAATTATGATGGATTGGCAAAATCTAATGCTGATTTTTTTGTTCCTGATAATGCGTTTGGTTTCTCTTACATTCCTTTTTCTTTATCAAAACAGCATAACTTCCAGAGGAAATATGCTACGTTTAGCATATTCATGCTAAATCGGGTCACTCTTGTACTAGGTGCGTTCACGTGAGCTGTACATGCCAGACACCCAAAAGCTTAATAATCTCAATTCGTTCGAGAACTGTCTTAGAATAAATACGGTATATAAACACATTTATTTGAGATTCTTTCAAGAAAATGTTCATCTATACCGTGGTCCAGCAGGATCTGGTATCCAATCAAATTCGTTCCCGTTTTCCAGCGAAAGCGAAAGAGAACACTGAGTCGACAGAAACAAAACACGTTTGGTCGTTAGATATCACATTCGTATTTACGTACTTGGACGCTCACTGGCCGAGCGGGTTAGAGCGTCGCTACTTGCGGCGGAGGTCAAGGTGACGGGAGGACGAACCCTGCTGCCAGCGAGTTGGACCAAGGACAAAGTCCTCTGAAAGGGGCACTGTCTTGGCCCACTGATAGGGGGAGTTCTCGACGTTACATCGAATCATTATTTGCAATCATAAACTGGGAAGAAAATGTCGATAGATCAATTGGAGATAACATGTGCAAGGTGCTTATTTGTTCTCATCGTGTAACGGTGCAGTAAAAAAAATAGGGTGAAAAATATAGTGTCACAACAATGAGGCCTTTTAACAAAAGTACGGGCACATATATACACATAAATATACTCTCACACACACGCACATATATACACACAAATATACTCTCTCTCTCACACACACACACACCCAAACACACACACACACACACACACACACACTATGCATGAAGTTGAACCTAGATATAAAGTAGAGAACAAAAAATGGGTCCCAATGACCTTTGTTCCTTGCCTGTATAGTACAATTAGGTAAACACACACACACACACACACAACACATTGTACATGGAAAATAGGAGACGAAACTCCACGAACGTTTCTCCTTTCCTGTACACTACAATTAGGTAAATGCACGCACACACATACACACGTCTCGTGGCGCAGTGGTAGCGATCTCGGCCGCCACTACGGCGGTCCGGGTTCGAATCCCGCCCAGGGGCTGAAATAAATTCAATATTGCTGAGCTGCGAGTCGTTACTCCAACTCTCGTGGGTGGGGAGTTGTGTGTGTGTGTGTGTGTGTGTGTGTGTGTGTGTGTGTGTGTGTGTGTGTGTGTGTGTGTGTGTGTGTGTGTGTGTGTGTGCGCGCGCGTGTAAGGTCACAGTATTACTCATAGATCAGTCATATACGAGTTCTGAGCTCTCTATCGGAGGGTAATAGCTGTCGATCACGAGTCCAACACGTGATCCAAGACCATGATATATCACACACACATACAAATAACAATATATATTCCCAAAGATGCACGCACACAATACTTGTAGGAAGTAATGTATTTTTGAAAAGGCAAGGAACGATTATCATTTCTAAACGTGAAGGTACAAATATATAATATAGTGTCTCCATTTCCTGGTTTAGTTGGCCTTTTCGAAACTCGGACGAACTACAGTTAACAGATTGGTATAAGTAGAGAACGTGAGTGGAGCATTTACGACTAAAGCAAAGAGAGATAAATGAAAATCCCAAATTCACCATTCGAGTTTTTTTTTTTCTCAGTCAATAACCACATTGTATTTTGAAATTAAAAAATAACAATCTGCATATGAATCCTATCCCCGCATACAATTCATATTCCCGCATGAGGAGGCAAATCCACATACAAACCACTATACGTATTTTTTCACCAATATATATATATATATATATATATATATATATATATATATAAATATAATAATAATAATAATTTGTTGTTCACATACCCCCACATACAACTCATGTTCCCACATGCGACAGCATGAGAAGGCAAATCCACATACAAAACCACTATAAGTATTTTTTTCACACAGAAAAAAAATCAAATTAAAAATAATAATTCACTGTTCACATATCCCCACATACAACTCATATTCCCACATACGACTGCATGAGAAGGCAAATCCACATACAGAATCACCGTACGTGTTTTTTCACTAACAAAAAATAAATGCATTTTTCAAATGAAGAATAATAATTCGCTGTCCACATATCCCCACATACAACTCATATTCCCACATACGACTACATGAGAAGGCACATCCACATACAAAATCACCGTACGTGTTTTTTCACTAACAAAAAAAAAATTATTTTTCAAATTAAAAATAATAATTCGCTGTCCACATATCCCCGCATACAACTCATATTCCCACATACGACTGCATGAGCAAAATGTTGCACATGCTTTCATATCAGCTTTCATTCTCAGTTTTACTTTTAATTTTAATGTTTTATTTTTGTTTTCGTATTTGTATATTCAAGCTTAGCTATGCTCACACATTACCTATATTAAAACAACCGAGCTTATTCAAACATGTATTCGCAATATATCAAACGCAACAAAAATATTGTTTGGGTTTAACTAATTCAAGTACATGATAAGAGTATTTCAACTCTATGTATATATGAGCTCAGCAGTGGATCAATGAATTTACACCAAACCGAATCTGTCTGCAGTTATCGGAAGAGAAAAGTAGGGAAAACTAAAGAATGTAGCGAGGAAGAGATCTAAGTGATGAGGTTTGGAGTTATAATAAGGAAAGAAAGAGAGAGAAAGAGAGAGAAAGAGAGAGAGAGGAAAAAGAGAGCGAGAGAGAGAGAGAGAGAGAGAGAGAGAGAGAGAGAGAGAGAGAGAGAGAGAGAGAGAGAGAGAGAGAGAGAGAGAGAGAGAGAGAGAGAGAGAGAGAGAGAGAGAGAGAGACAAGAGAGAAGGGAGAGAGGAAGAGAAAGTTAAAGAGAGAGAGACAAGAGAGAGAAAGAGAGGAAGAGAGAAAATTAAAGAGAGAGAGAGACAAGAGAGAAAGAGAGAAAGAGAGGAAGAGAGAGAAAGAGAGGAAGAGAGAAAATTAAAGAGAGAGAGAGACAAGAGAGAAAGAGAGAAAGAGAGAAAGAGAGAGAAAGTTAAAGAGAGTAAATGAAAGAAGAAGAGAGAAAGTGATGATGTTTGCAGTTATCATAAGGGAAAGAGAGAAAAATGGGAGAAAGCTACAGAAGGAGAATAAAGAAACGAAGCAGAGAAAGAGAGAAAGAGAAAGTTAAAAAAGTTGGGTGCGTGATAAAAATATAAAACTTTCTAACTTTATGCTAATTTGCCTTCCTCCCGAGTTAAAAAAAAACAATAATAAAGAAAATACAAAAAAAAAATACTAAAGAAAAATACAATAAAAGTCAAGTTGATGTCGTTTAATGTAGATCTAACTTCCTTTAACCTTGTTCAAGCAACGACAAAACCAAATAAACGAAGAGGGTCAATCCGTCTATAAAAACATTGCTAAATATACGAAAACTGTATGTTTTGGACATGAATCTTTGATAGAGACTGAAAACATTAAGACTTGGTGATCTGTAACTATAATAGGCTCTTGAGAAGGGCTTTGGTTTCTTCTCGTCATGTTTTGTTAATTGCCAGACTGGTTAACTATACGCCATCCGGTTTGCATATTACTTATACAAGGCTAAACCTTATTGGACTCTATTCATAACTATCAGATCCTTTTAGTCATCACTTATAGGGTATCAAATCCTATTTGCCCTTATATGGCACCAGTTCTCGTTGGCATACGTTTACACACGGCTATAACCTGATTGAATGTAATAACTGGGGCATAGATTCTGTTGGATCCCATATGCACGTTTTAATTTTGTATTACATTCTAATTATGAGAGCTAAAAGAGACTGGCTTCTATATATAGAGATACTTAGAATCCATTACAATCTGATTAAATTGTATCAAAATGTAGGTGGCCAAGCAGTCCTGCAGTGAACACTAATAGCAATCATCAGGGGGTTCTCAACCCTTTTTTTCCATGAACCCCATGTTTATGTAATGCTGTTCCCCTGCAGCCTTCTGGAGGCCATCTTAACACTGAATAGAATCAGTAGGTATCCACAAAATACCACTAACTTTTAGTTTGTGGCTCCAATTGACCATGGACGTCAGGTTGAGGACCACTGGAGTTAATTAATTCACAGGTAAATAAAATCGTTTGACGGTTCACGAACCAAGGAGACATGAGTCAGGATATGAGCTATTTGACTCCACCATCTGTTACATTTGTCACATTTGTAGAAAAATGATTACCTCTCCCTCTCTCTCTCTCTCCACCTATATGGCAGAACAAGTGTTGACTCGCTTGTTGCTGCACTAGTTTTTCCTCTCGTCTTTGCACCTCACTCAGTCCCACGATATCCCAGCTGATTTTCTCTCCCCTTCCATCACACTTTTCACTTTGTAGTCTTCCGCAAGGGTTCTCAAATCATGTTAAATGTAGATCCCACTTTCGGAGAAAACAAAGAATGTTGTACGAAGATACGTATATCACGAATACTGTATGTGATCCTCTTCAGCGTGGTTATACATAAAAGAGGATCATGACAGTACTCGTAATATACGTATCATTGTACAACACTCCGAAAATGGGATCTGCAGTTCATCTTACCAATGTGCTAAATCATACAACTCCCTTGGCTTCTGCAGGTTGATTTATGTCCAAAGGGACCTTGTACACTTCAGAAAAACAAATACGGAATAGAGGCAAGGGAAGAGGAAGGTGAAAGCGGATAGAGTAAAAGGAAGAGGGGAGGTCCTCAGATCAAATTTTTGGGAGGAAGGGGCTTATGGGAAACGGTGAGTGAAGATAAAAAGAAGCAGGAAGAGGAAAATTGGTTGTTGACGATGTATGATGGTTCATGTGAGGGAAAGGTGGGAGTTCGAAACTAAAGTCCTACAGGTAACAGGGAGACAGAAAAGACTGGGGACATTAGAAAAGGAAGGCGAAGAAGGAGGAAAGGCAGGCTGACGAGATGATACAAGTCAGGAACGAGAACATATGAAACATAAATTATATAAAGGAAATAGGCAACAACTGGTTTAGCAAGAGTGGTTAATGAATGGAACAGACTTAGTATCCATGTAGTGAGCGCTGAAATTATTGATCGTTTTAAGAGAAGATAACTTTATAAACAGGGATGACAGGTGGTGAGGGATATGAAACTGCCCATTGTAGGCCTTATGGTCTCTTGTAATCTCCTCCATTCTTATGCTCTATGTCATTCTGGGGGGGAAGGTGTTCTGGCACCTCACATTCTGATCGGTAGCACAGATGTAGAAAAAATAGTTTCATTTATATTTGATAATAAAGTAGTTAATGTACATACCGATACACACACGTACATACACACACACACACACATCATTGGTTGAGTTTGATAAACAAAGTCGGAAAGACGATGAGGATCCTTCTTTGGAGCACTGCAAAGAACAAACAAGATCTTCAAAGTAAGTACAACGCTTCAATGAGGCTCCCGAGATACCTTGAGTGGTTTCTTCTGCTCGACAGCTTATTAAGATGTGACCTCGTTTGTCTGTCTCTTTGTGAGTCTGTTTCTTAGTTTTCCTTCGGCGTTCATGGAGTTGTTTTAATTAGGTTCATTGACGTGGGCATTGTATCAACAAGCTGTGTGTGTGTGTGTTTGTGTGTGTGTGTGTGTGTGTGTGTGTGTGTGTGTGTGTGTGTGTGTGTGTGTGTGTGTGTGTGTGTGAGAGTGTGTGTATGTGTGTGTGTGTCTAATTCTCCATGGTCTTAGATCACGTGTTGGACTCGTGATCGACAGTTATTAACCACCGGGAAGAGAGCTCAGAGCTCGTATATGACCGATCTATGGGTAATACTGTGACCTTACACGCACACCCACACACCCAACTCCCCGCCCACGAGAGTTGGAGTAACAACCTGCAGCGCAGCGATACTGAGATTATTAAAGCCCTGGGCGGGATTCGAACCCGGACCGCCGTAGTGGCAGGCGAGAACTCTAACCACTGTGCTACGAGGTTGTGTGTGTGTGTGTGTGTGTGTGTGTGTGTGTGTGTGTGTGTGTGTGTGTGTGTGTGTGTGTGTGTGTGTGTGTGTGTGTGTGTGTGTGTGTGTGTGTGTGTGTGTACAGTCACGGCGAGATTCATAAACCACACAATAATTTACCGTTATTTAAGTACACTTCTTGCTGTTGAGTGTCGAGTATATATTTTACATTAGTTATGAGACAAAACATAACTTATTAGAACTATTTCTGTGGTTAAAAAGTACAGTATCATTCGAGATTATGAACCACATCAAGACTTTCAATCGTGATCGCAGAAAATGAAAATATCTGCCGACTTTTTTTATGACAATTCGGAAAGTTTCCTGGACCAAATAATCCTGGATGAACCCCGCTTTCGGTCTGCAAAAAGCTGCTAGAAAACCAAATTTGAAAAACAGATCAAATTCTGAAACATTTCGGGGGTCGTCGCCCCCCAAACATGGCTGGGCAATAAATCTTCTGAACTCACAGGTTCCAGTAAAACCCATTCGATATTTCGTTTTCATTGCTCTTGTATTCCGCTGATCCCGCGGATTTGAGCGTCGCTGCTTGCGGCGCAGGTCGAGGGGACGGCAGTTCTAGCTCTGCCGCCAGCGAGTTGGACCAAGGGCATGGCTAATTCCACGCTACAAAGTCCTTTGTAAGGGGCACCGTTCTTGCCTCCTTATAGGTGGAGTTCGTGATGTTAAACAGAATGATTTCCTGTTATGATAATTTTCGCGCTCGTAATTTCATCATTAAGAATAGAATGAATATCGTATAAAAATTAAATATACATTATATAAATGTATGAAAAATATTCCCTTGATATGTAGGCAAAAATCGTTAAACGCATATAAATGTATGAAATACATTCTTTCCAAATTTGGCAAAAATTTTTAAACATATGTAAATGTATGAAATACATTCTCTTCAAATATGTCGTTCCACTACATTTCATATATTGCAATGGCCGTCATTATTCCCCCCCCTTATGCATATTGCAATAGTATAACAGCTGAATCCCTTTGTATATTCCATAGCTTATATATTCTTCATAACCATAAGCTTTGTACCGTATCTTCCCTTGAAAAAACTAATTAGACAAACGAACACGTGACCTTAAATATTGAGATATTGTTAGTTGAGGAAGGTGGATGAAGACAAGAGTCTAGTTCCGAGTTTATTCCCTGACCAGCTTCGCTTTGAAACTCGTCTGGAAACCGGTCAGGAATAAACTCGGAACTAGACCCGTGTCTTCTCCTGCCACCTTTCTCAATTAATGAAATCAACTCACACGTGACCCAATATGAAATACCATAATTAGAAGTATAGGAATGTCTACTATTAATAGAATTTAACAAATGTGTGCCCAACATTCACTGGTGGAAACCATCGACTAAATGTAGACACATTTTCTAATCTTTCCAACACAGACGTTGTACAAATCTTTCAATAATTCAACTTTATTCTTTTTTACTTACCTTGGCAGGGTTCGAACCCCTCCTCTTGAATCCATCCAACAGGTGGCGTAATGGGAAGCATGCTGGTCTCGCGTTCGTTTAGCTATGGGTTCGAATCCCGCGCTTTCCTCCGACCCGCAGCAGGGACTGGTGTTACCTGCACCAACAGTCCAAACTCATAAGGCACAGGTGACGGCTTCGGCCGCAGCTACTCAGCGCCTCCTGGCGTAGTAAGCTCTTCAGCATGAACTCATTAAAGGTTACTCACAGAGCACGGTAAGTGTTATCCTTCATTATTTGTCTTTGCTTGATTGCTTTGAAGGTAATGTTTGTCCTAACGCTCCATCCATCTCAACTTTCCTTCCTCAATTCTGCTCTCTTTTCCCTTCTTTCCTGAAATCTATTCTCCTCTCCCCTCCCCTCTTCTTCTTTCCCTTTTCATCTCCTCTCCCCTCTCCTCCCCTCTTCATTATCTCTTTTTCCATCTTCTCTCCCCTCATTTCCCTTCCCCTCTTCATCTCTCCTTTTTCATCTTCTTCTCTCCCCTCCCCTCTTCATCTCTCTTTTTCCATCTTCTCCTCTCCCCTCATTTCCCCTTCCCTCTCCATCTCTCCCTTTTCATCTTATTCTCTTTCCCCTCTTCATCTCTCTTTTACCATCTTCTCCTCTCCCCTCATTTCCCCTCCCCTCTTCATCTCTCCCTTTCCATCATCTTCTCTCCCCTCCCCTCTTCTCCTCTCCTCCCTTCTTCAACTCTCTCTCCCTCTCTCAATCTTCCTCTCTCCCCTTCCCTCTCCTCTTCATCTTCTCTCCCCTCCCCTCTCCTCCTCTCCCCTCCCGCCTACTCCTCAAAGCTTCCTCCCACCGCGCTCTCCCTCCTCCTTTCTCCTTTACTGAAATCCACTTTCCTCCTCTCCCCTCCTCTCACGTCTCCTCCTCTCCTCTCCCCTCCCCCCTTTTCCCTCTTGGGACCCTCTAATCCCTTTGTGGCCATAAAAACTTCGAGATTCTTTGTCTTTTTGTGTCAGCTTAGAAGAGGATTTGGGTCCAGAATTCGTTTACTTTCAGGGTCTTGGTTTTGCTTATTCTGACAAAAGATAAGGCAGGTGTGTGTGTGTGTGTGTGTGTGTGTGTGTGTGTGTGTGTGTGTGTGTGTGTGTGTGTGTGTGTGTGTGTGTGTGTGTGTGTGTGTGTGTGCGTGTGTGTGTGTGTGTGTGTGCGCGCGCATTGCCCATAGACCTCATCATATATGAGCTCCATATCTCACATCCAGAAGGGTAATAGCTGTCAGTCATGAGTCTTGCACGTGATTGAAGACGTGTGTGTGTGTGTGTGTGTGTGTGTGTGTGTGTGTGTGTGTGTGTGTGTGTGTGTGTGTGTGTGTGTGTGTGTGTGCGTGTGTGTGTTTAATTCACCATGGTCTTGGATCACATGTTGGACTCGTGATCGACAGCTATTTCACTCCCGGAAGAGAGCTCAGAGCATAGGCAAGGAAAAGCTGCGTGTGTGAACGCCTCCATTGACTTAGACTGTAACTGAAACGCAGCGGTTGAAACCGTTAGTGTGAACAGGGCCTTAGAGAACGAACAGAGTGAGGAGTTAATTAGACAAACTATCCCACTCCGAAGTTGTGCGATCGCACGTATAAGCAAAGATCCATAACATGCATTTCCAAGAGGGAATATATGCATTATATAAACAAAAATATATATATATATACATATATTATATATATATATATATATATATATATATATATATATATATATATATATACATACACGTTCGTAAAGAGCTGGAGTCCAGGAGCCATGTTGTCGGAAAATTTCAAACACTGGACTCAGAGTAACAGAATTTACTCTTGAGTCCTGTGTTTGAAATTTTCACACACACACACACACACACACACACACACACACACACACACACACACACACACACATATATATATATATATATATATATATATGTATATATATGTGTATATATATATATATATATATATGTATATGTCTATGTGTATATATATATATATATTGATGTTGAGACATTCTGACAGGTTGATGTGAGCGGAATAGGAAACACAGGAGCCTTGGTCTGAGTTTATTCCTGACTAGTTTCGTAGGTATGCTTTTTCAAAGGAATGCTTTGAAAAAGCATACCTGCGAAACTAGTCAGGAATAAACTCAAGACCAAGACTCCTGTGTTTCCTATTCCGCTCACATCATATATATATATATATATATATATATATATATATATATATATATATTTGTGTGTGTCATTCATACCAACATATCATGTATTCATTAATATACGTTCCAAAATATCATTCCCTTATATGTGATGTGAATTTTAGTATGCCTGAGCTGCCAACTATGAGTCAAATCATAATTCTTTCCATTCCAGTGGAGCGTGAAAAATTTATTTGTCCAATTAAACCAAATCATATTGTTTTGATACGTCACCGGAGACAAATGACGCCCTGTCGATTATGCGGCGCTGTTTGTGAACATATTGGAAAAACAGCTATCAAGTGAGTGTGTGTGTGTGTGTGTGTGTGTGTGTGTGTGTGTGTGTGTGTGTGTGTGTGTGTGTGTGTGTGTGTGTGTGTGTGCGTATGTGTGAGTGTGTGATTATCCATGGTCTTGGATCACGTGTTGGACTTGTGATCGACAGCTACTTCCCTCCCGGAAAAGAGCTCAGAGCTCGTATATGACCGATCTATGGGTAATACTGTGACATTACACGCACACACACACTCCAACTCCCCGCCCACGAGAGTTGGAGTAACAATTCGCAGTGCAGCGATACTGAAATTATTTCAGGCCTGGGCGGGATTCGAACCCGGACCGCCGTAGTGGCACGTGTGTGTGTGTGTGTGCGCGCATATCATATATATATATATATATATATATATGTGTGTGTGTGTGTGTGTGTGTGTGTGTGTGTGTGTGTGTGTGTGTGTGTGTGTATGTGTGCGTGTGTGTGTATATGTGGGGATGAGTGAGTGAGCAAGTGCATGAGTGAATGAGTAAATGAGTGAGTGTATGAGAGAGTGTTAGTGTTTGGGTGTGGACATTACGTGTGTGAGTGGTTGTGTGCAGGTTTATATAATTTCATGTGTGTACTTCTGCGTATGCCTTAGTGTATGTGTGTTTGAGAGAGAGAAAGAGAGAGCGAAAGAGGGAAGAGGGAAAGAGAGAGAGAGAAAGAGAGAGAGAAAGAGACAGAGTGAAAGAGAGAGTGAAAGAAAGAAAGAGAGAGAGAGAGAGAGAGAGAGAGAGAGAGAGAGAGAGAGAGAGAGAGAGAGAGAGAGAGAGAGAGAGAGAGAGAGAGAGAGAGAGAGAGAGAGAGAGAGAAATTGAGAGTGAGAGAGAGAGGGAGAGAGGGAATGAGAGAAATTGAGAGACAGATTTAGAGAGAAAGGAGAAAGGAGAGAGAGAGAGAGAGGGAGAGAGAGAGAGAGAGAGAGAGAGAGAGAGAGAGAGAGAGAGAGAGAGAGAGAGAGAGAGAATGAGTGCATAGGCTGGGAGACGGGGGGAATGTAGCGTTACGTGTCCACTGACTCGTCCGGGTTTTGGCGACAAAGACCAGCAAGAACTCAGACATGATTCCTGGTGTCTCCGATGATGCACGAATATCTGAGCCTGGAATTGAGCTCATCCAAATGTGCTGGAATGCTTGATGGGCAGCCAGTCCCCCTGCAGTCCCAGCGGGTTCTCTGTGACTGATAATCAAGAAGAGCTGAAATTTGAAATCCTAGGTTTGGTTCTGAATTACGCCAAATTCACCAAATTATACCGTTCTGCTCAGGTATATAAATTCGAATGAGGCCTTTGTTTGGGGGGAAATATTATATATATATATTATATATATATATATATATATATATATATATATATATATATATATGTTGCATAAAGTGTTCCTGGTGTTGAAATGGTTGTGAAAAAATCAAAATGTTAATAAAGACTGCAAGAGACCATAAGGCCCGCACTATGCAGTTCCATGTCCATTACAATATATCATCCCTACCATTAAGTTATCTTACCTTCTCATGAAACAACCAATAGTTTCAGCGCTCACTACATGGTGACCAAGTTTATTCCATTCGTTAACTACTCTGTTGGTAAACCTGTTATTGCCTTTTTCCTTTTTAAGTCCACAGTATATATATATATACATATGATTTTTCATATTTAAATCCATTACTAAGAGTACTGCCCTGATGTCTCAATATGATGACTTTGTCTGTATATATGAAGTGTTAATAAAAAACAAAAAATATCCCTTTCTTTAGAAATATGTTAACTTTGATTTAGTACCATGCCTTCCCTGATGTCTTAATATGATGACCTTGTCTGCATACATGAAATGTTAATCCCAACGAAAACCTCCTTGTCTTTATTTATACGTCACGAAATAGGATCATCTAAGGCAGCGTTTCCCAACCTTTTCCGACCATAGCATCCCCTGATGTCATGTCTAAGCAGTCAAGCAACCCCTATTACTAGAGGGATAAAAGAAAGCAAAGTGTAATGCTTGATGATTTATTCTCTTGATTCCTTAGAACTGAAACAAATTGACAATATTGTTTGTAGAAGAAATAAGAACACCCTAGAAAAATAAAATAGCAAGGAAAAAGTCAAATATGCATAACTGGGTAATCAATGTGATTTTTATGTGCATCACTTCCCAGCACCCCCTATAATTGATTTCAGCACCCCAGGTTGGGAAACGCTGATCTAATGACATCAGACAATTATGAGCAACAACTTTCGAATAATTTTGACTAAACCAACTACAGTTAATGAACAAAGTGATCTAGATCATTTGACGTATTAATAAACCAGCTGACTGAGCTTAACTAATCCTCCAAGCGACCAGTCCTGACCCCCAATCCCAGCGGGAGTCTCCTTACCCAATCAGATCATTCGATGAGGACCTGCCCAATCACCCGATGATGAGTGATAAGCTCAAGGACGGAGTGGTTAGACCAATCAGGGCGGTAGTTTGATGGGTTGGCCTAGAGGGGAACCGCAACCTATTACTGGTTAGGTAATGGTAAGTCTTGCTCGGTACGATTATCGTTCATAGCTCAACGATTATCTAGAGCACAAATTCTTTGTTTATCCGCACACTATGCCTGGTTAGGGTTGGTGTTAAGGATAAAGATGCCCTTTGCTAGGTACGTCAAAAGATTGCCTAGATCGCTAAGTCTTTGTTTTTGAATTATGTTTTCTTTTTTACTTCGTGCGAGTGCCGTTAGAGTCGCTGAAGACAAAGAATTATTATTCTTGACAATCGTTTGACGATCATCGTTGAGCGTTCATCGGACCGAGGAAAACGTATCTTTGGTACGAGAAGGAAGCTGCTATGTGGCTGTAGACAGGATCCTCATCTATTCCTCCTCCTCCAAGTCTTCCTTCTCCTCCTCCCCTCCTCGTCGTCTTCCTCATATGTTCCTCCACCTCTTCATCATCTATTTCTCCTCCTCCTCCTTGTCTTCCTTCTCCTCCTTGTCTTCCTCATCTGTTCCTCCTCCTCTTCCTCATACATTCCTTCTCCTCCTTTTCTCCTTCCTTTTCCTCTCCTCCTCCTCCTACTCGTCTTCCTTCTCCTCATCTTCCTCTCCCTTCTTCTCTTCCTCCTTTTCTCCTTTCTCTTCGTCTCCTCATCCTCGTCTTTCTCCTCCTCTTCCTTCTTCTCTTAACATTAATTCTCCTCCTCCTCCTCTTCTTCCTTCTTCTATTCCTCATGTATTCCTCCTCCTCTTCCTTCTCTTCTTAACATCTAATCCTCCTTCTCCTCTTCTTCTTCCTCTATTCCTTTCATCCCTCCTCTCCTCCTTCTCCCCACCCTCGTCTTTCTCGTTGTGTGCCTCTCCATCTCTTTAATCCTAATCTCCTTTCTTCATATTTTTCTACTTTTTTCTTTTACCGTCTCCCTCGTTATTTTCTTCCTCTTCTTCCTTGTACATTTTCCTTCCTTCCTTCCTACCTTCCTTCTTCCTACCTCCAATATTTCCCTCTTCACCTTCTTTGTTTCCATTTTTCATACCTTCTTCCTTTCTTTTTCCTTCTCTTAACTTCCTTCTGTCCTTCCCTCCCTTCTATCCTTCATTCCCTCCTCTTTCATTACCCTACATCCTTCCTTCTCTCCTTCCTATCTTCTATCCTTTATTCCATCCTTCCTTTCTCCTTTCTATCCTTCATTCCCTCTTTCCTCACTACCTTCTACCCTTCATTCCCTCTTTCCTCACTACCTTCTACCCTTCATTCTATCTTTCCTTCTCCTTTCTATCCTTCATTCTCTCCTTCTTCACTACCTTCTCTCCTTCATTCCCTCCTTCCTCACTACCTTCTATCCTTCATTACTTCCTTCCTCTATCTTTCCTTCTCTCCTTCCTCACTTCCCTCTATCCCCCATCCCCTCCTTCCTCACTACCTTCTATCCTTCATTCCCTCCTTCTTCACTACTTTCTATGCTTCATTCCCTCCTTCCTCTATCCTTCCTCACTTCCTTCTATCCCCCATTCCCTCCTTCCAATGGCTTTTCACTCGTCTCCAACTCTCGCCCCCCACGGCATCGGGGGGTATTGACCCCCTTTCAGCCTCTGACCTTCCAATTCTCCTTCCTCCTTTTGACCTTAGCCATACAGCCCCCACACCCTCACCTCACCTCTCTCTCGATCCCCCTACCCCTTTCTTTTGCCCCTTAACCTCATTCTTTTGCCCCAATCCCATTCTTTCGCACCTCAACCCCCCTTCTTTCCCACCCTAACCTCCTTCTTTTGCCTCTTAACCTCATTCTTTTGCCCCAACCTCCTTTCACACCCAAACCTCCTTCTTTTGCCTCTTAACCCCATTCTTTTGCCCTCACCTCCCCCCTCTCTCTCTCTTGCCCCCCTCCCCCCTCTCTCTCTCCCACCTCACCCAAACCCATCACGTTCCCGCACGAGGCCCTGGCGCCGATCTACCCCGCCCCACTTCTAACCTCTTCTGCAACCTCCTCATTGCCCACAGACATCTCCTCTTCCTCCTCCTCCTCGCCTTCTCCTCCTCCCCCTCTCCTTTTCCTTCTATTTCTGCTCCATCATCTTTTTCTCCTTCTCTTCCTTTCCCCCCTCCTCCTCCTCCTCCTCCCGTTCCTCTTAGCCCTCTCCTTCTTCTCATTCCCCTCTCCTTTTCCATTTCAACTCCATCATCTTTTCCTCCTCATAATTCTCTCCCTTTCCCTCCTCCTCCTCCACCCCCTCTACTCCTCCTCCTATTTCAACTCCATCATCTTTTCCTCCGTCTTATACCTCTCTCCTTTTCCACCCCCTTCATCGCGGTAGCCCAGTGAATACCGTGTCGAACTCGTGAGCAGGTGATCGTGAGGTCCATGTCCTGGACCCGCTGCGGAGGCGACCCAACACCGGCCTTAAAAAAAAAATGGGAATGGGACTGGGCAGTGGCTTGACGCAACTGGCAGGACTTTGCCCTATTAGGGGTTTCTCACTTCCCACTTAATGGGAGTGGGATAGTGATATATACATATATATATATATATATATTTATATATATATACATATACATATATATATATTTATATATATATACATATATACATATATATACATATATATATGTATATATATAGATATACATATATATATATACATATATATATATATTTATATATATATTATATTTCTTTTATCAAGAGTATTATGGAGAATGGGTATTAACATTGGTACAGATATATTCGTCCGTAAAAACTGTTGTACCAAATCCCTTTCATCGCAAACCTCGCAAGAATGGAGGAGACCGCAGGAGACCATAAGGCCTACACTAGGCAGTTCCGTGACCATTACCACTTGTCACCCCTGTCCATAAAGCTTCTTCTTGTAAATAAACAATTGTTTCTGCACTCACTACATGGTAACATGAGAATAAAGGATACTACAAGAGACCATAATGTGTGTGTGTGTGTGTGTGTGTGTGTGTGTGTGTGTGTGTGTGTGTGTGTGTGTCTGTGTGTGTGTGCGCGCGTGTGCGCATTGTAAGTGACTTGCATGTCCGGTAACCCGCCAGTTTTCATTTCCCAACAATAGGCGACCTCGATGATTCGCTTGAACTGATAAAGGTTTGGGATCGAGCTCGACTCCAAGGATCCCCGAGATTGAGGGAAAAGGAGTAAACGTCACTAGGACCCCATCTAGCTAACTGGTTATCTATATCAGTCTGTCTCTAACTTCTAGTCGATACATTTTGATGCAGGCAACGATCCCAGCCTTATCGTTGTTGTAAGTGTGGATATCGCTGCCCAGTTTTATTGAGATAAATCCTCGTCATATATAAAAGTTAATCCATTGACGGATGGAATGTTTATGAATTTTTTTCTGTATGATGCTCCCAAGAGCTTTATTCAGCTGAGGGGAACCCCCTCTTTTTTGTGTATATGTTTTTTATTTATATTCATATATTTTTTCATAATTTTTCGTTTACATTTTCCCCCTTTTTATTTCAGTTGTTTCTTCTTTTCCTGATATTTTCATATCATTGTCTTTTTTATTTACATTTTATGTAATTTTCTAGTATGAAGACCTCTTATGGAATTTTGTGTTCCTTTTGAGTGATCGCCTTCACTCTTTCCAAAAGTTCTGCCAGCCAGCCAGTCGCTTGCCCGGATCTCTTTCCAGAAGAAGATTTACAGTTGTCATCGTGGATTCACAGATCCATCTCCAAGGAATCATCTCCTTCAGTTTCGGATCATTTTCAGTCCACATTTTATAACATTCGTCCCCAAAGGCCGCTTGCTTCCACGGTCGGACTCTGCCCATCATTTGGACGAAAATGATACCGCAGGCCCAGAGATCGACCGGAGGTCCAAGGTAGCTCGGGTCTTGGAGGATTTCTGGGGCCATGTAAGCCCGAGTACCCATAACGCCTTTGATTCGAACCTCTTTGCCTTTGACCACGAAGACCTCTGAAAGTCCGAAGTCTGCGATCTTGAGGACTTTGGCTTCGGTCAAGAGGAGGTTCGCAGGCTTGATGTCGCGATGAACCACGCCTCTGGAGTGAATGTAGTCCACGCCTTGCATCAGTTGAGAGAAGTACTCCAGGGCGTCTGTTGTCCTTATACTGTCGATGATGCCTTGTAGGTCTCCTCCAGAGCAGTACTCCATGTACATGGTCTGCGTAAGGTCGGACCTTTCCCAGCAGAAGAGGTTGATTACATTGGGGTGTTTAAGTTGGTAATGGATAACTTCCTCTGTAAACTTGGGGTTGACAGGGATGGTTTTCTGGGCAACGACGTCCCCGTTTTTGGCATTTTGTGCCAAAACCACCCGTCCGTAAGTTCCTTCACCGAGGACTTGAACGTTAGTCCATACTTTGGTGTCTGTGAACATTAGAGCTGTTGTCTTGTTTTTCTGCAAAAGCTACTTTCCGGGGTAC
>NC_134784.1:34102137-34109637 GCF_046742065.1 Oratosquilla oratoria
TCCACTTGCAACACTTTTCCATCCAGAAGTTTTTCCATTTAAAACAACTATCTGTTTTCGACCATTCAACCAATTACTAGTCCAACCTAATAGGCTACCACTTATTCCATGCAAAGCTAATTTAGTAAGTAGTCTTTCGTGTGGGACGGTATCAAAAGCTTTTGCAAAGTCTAGATATATTAAATCTATATTGTTTCTTTTGTCATAATTCGAGATAACTGTGTTGTAGAATTCGAGTAAGTTAGTCACGCAAGAACGTTTCCGTCTGAAACCATGCTGGCTATCATTTATCAAACGGTTACTTTCTAAATGATGTTCGATAGCATCTCTGATGATAGTTTCCATTATTTTTCCTACGATTGAAGTCAAACTTATAGGCCTATAGTTATTTGGTTTCTTTTTGTCACCTTTTTTGAATATGGGAGTAACGTTAGCTAGCTTCCATTCTCTTGGGACATCTCCGGATATGATGGATTTCTTGAAAATAATTTCTAATGGAACAACAATCTCATTTTTCATTTCCTTTAAGATTCTTGGATGCCAACCGTCAGGCCCTGGTGTTTTATTAACTTTGAGTTTGTCTATACACCTTTTATTTTTTTATATTTTTTTATATTTACCGTAGTGAGTAAGTTTACCCCAGACTTTTCACAGGTTTCAGTTTGGAATTCACTTTGAGGTGTTTCGTTTACGAATACCGAGCTAAAATAATTGTTTAAGATATTACACATTCCTTCATTTGAATATTCAAGTTGACCGTCAGCAGATAATAGTGGACCAATGTGATTCCTAACAACCTTTTTATCTCTAATGTAACTATAGAATTCTTTGGGATTCTCTTTGGATTTATCAGCGATGTTCATTTCGTATTGTCGTTTTCTTTTTCTTATTGTCTTTTTTAAATCTCTCTGTATTGATATATAACTTTCATAGTCATTAGATGCACCCGAGCACTTATATTACTTATAAGCCTGTCTCTTTTTAGCAATACTTTTTTCAGTTTCTTTGTCGAGCCACTTTGGGCGAGCCTAATTTGGGGGACGTCTGTCCTTAAAAGGAATGTAAGTTTGAATCATCTTAGTGAGCATATTTTGAAATATTTCCCACATCTGATCTACAGGTCTTTCGTTTAATATTGTTATTAGTGTTAATGTATCCTGCCTCAATTGTCTTCCTTAGTTTATTGGGTGATCCTTTATTTAATACGGTTGTGTTGTTCCAGTCTGGAAGGTCGCCATGTTTATCCACAAGCATTACTATGCAATTAGATGATCTATGGGCTTTTACGTCATTTATGTGATGAAACCAGATACATTACAGTACCAAACTCTAATATTAATTCACACCTAGACACTTTTCTCATACCACCTGACATCTGGAGCCCCTAAAAATCACTTAAGAGAAGCCCATGGCATAACACTAGCAAGAGAGACACTAGAGAAAAACACTGAGATCTTGGATTTATCTACTGACGATAGACGCCTCCCAATTATAGAAGCGTTGTATATTAAAGAGTTGAGCACAAACATAAATGTACAAGCAGAAGACCTTAGAGCCCTTCCAAGCATGAGACAAACCTTTACATATACAAACATGAGACATAACACCACAAACGCCAATACGAGACAAAACGCCCCTCGTCCAATTACGAGACAAAACGCTATAACCATAAGCATGCCACAATCCGCCACAACACGAACCCGGAGGCTCCCCAGCGCACGTGACATTTCGTCACTGCCCGAAATACCAGGTGACTTCCACCAAGTGATTAGCAAGTAAATAAACTCTAGTATAAAACTTAGAACTTTAACTAGACTCATCGGATTAATTCTTATTCTGATAAGAAAGAACATCCCTCTAATTACTGAAGAAGGGTCTTGAACCCGAAATCGCGATCTAGCCAATATGACTACATACAGCCAAGTCATAAATTTCCTTTCTAAGGAACACAAATAAAAAAATAAGGTATATGGAAAATACCTTTAAGAAAATAATCAATGCACAACTAGCCATCACTTTTAATGATACAAGCATTAGAGAAAAACTCCTGCCCAAATACACTGACATTATGCAGTGTCATTATGCAGTGACATTATGCAGTGTATATATAATATATATATATAAATATAATATATATCAATATATATATATATATAAATATATATATACATATATATATATCAATATATATATATTTATATATATATATATATATATATATATATATATATATATATTATATACATATTTATATATATATATATATAATATATATATAATATACATATATCAATATATATATATATATATATATATATACATATATCAATATATATATATATATATATGTACATACAATATGTACAATATTTCAACAAGTTCTTCGAAAATCCAGAATGTCCATATGACTCAGTGATATACCTTCTTCTCTTCCTCATGTATTCCTCCTCCTCTTCCTTCTCTTCTTAACATCTACTCCTCCTTCTACTCCTAACATCTATTCCTCATCTTCTTCCTCTATTCCTTTCATCCCTCCTCTCCTCCTCCTTCTCCCCACCCTCGTCTTCCTCGTTGTGTGCCTCTCCATCTCATTAATCCTAATCTTCTCTCTTCATAATTTCTACTTTTTTCTTATACCGTCTCCCTCGTTATTTTCTTCTTTCTCTTCTTCCTTCTTTCCTTGTACATTTTCTTTCCTTCCTTCCTTCCTTCCCTCTTCCCTTCATACCTTCTTCCTTTTTTCTTCTTCTCTTAACTTCCTTCTTTCCTTCCCTCCTTCCTTCTCTCTTCCTTCTATCCTTCATTCCCTCCTCTTTCATTACCCTATATCCTTCCTTCTCTCCTTCCTATCTTCTATCTTTCATTCCATCCTTCCTTTCTCCTTTCTATCCTTCATTCCCTTCTTCCTCACTACCTTCTATCCTTCATTCCCTCCTTCCTCACTACCTTCTATCCTTCATTCCCTCCTTCCTCTATCCTTCCTTCTCTCCTCCCTATTACCTTCTATCCTTCATTCCATCTTTCCTTTCTCCTTTCTATCCTTCATTCCCTCCTTCCTCACTACCTTCTATCCTTCATTTCCTCCTTCCTCTACCCTTCCTTCTCTCCTTCTTCACTATTTTCTACCCTTCATTCACTCCTTCCTCTATCCTTCCTTGACTCCTTCTTCACTATTTTCTATCCTTCATTCCCTCCTTCCACACTTCCTTCTATCCTTCATTCCCTCCTTCCTCTATCCTTCCTTCTCTCCTTCCTCACTTCCTTCTATCCCCCATTCTTTCCTCCCAATGCCTTTCCACTTGTCTCCAACTCTCGCATGGGGGGGGGGGACACTGTCCCCCTTTCAGCCTCTCACCTTCCAATTCTCCTTCCTCCTTTTGGACCTTTGCCATACAGCCCCCTCACCCTCACCTCACCTCACCTCTCTCTAGATCCCCCCCAACCCCCTTCTTTTGCCCCTTAACCTCATTCTTTTGCCTAAACCTCCTTTCACACCCCAACCCCTTCTTTCCCCCAACCCCATTCTTTGGCCCCAACCCCCTTCTTTGCCACCCCAACCCCCTTCTTTCGCCCACCAACTCCCCTTCTTTCGCCCCTCCCCCTTTCTCTCTCTCTCTCCCCCACCTCACCCAACCCCATCACGTTCCCACACGAGGCCCTAGCACAGCTCTCCCCACCCCCTTCTTCTCTCTTCTTAGACCTCCTCCTTGCCCACAGACATCTCTTCCTCTCCTTTTCCTTCTATGTCTGCTCCATCATCTTTTCCTCCTTCACTTACTTCTCTCCCTTTCCATCCTCCTCCTCCTCCCTCTCCTTCTCCTCCTCCCCCTCTTCCTCGCCCTCTCCTTCTCTTCCTCCCCCTCTCCTTTTCCATTTCAACTCCATCGTATTTTCCTCCTTCTCATAATTCTCTCCCTTTCTCTCCTTTTCCTCCTCCTCTCCCTCTCCTGCTCCTCTTCGCCCTCTCCTCCTCCTCCTCCCCTCCTTTTCCTTCTACTTCAACTCCATCATCTTTTTCTCCGTCTCATACTTCTCTCCCTTTCTCTTCTCCTCCTCGCGGTAGCCCAGTGAATACAGTGTCGAACTCGTGAGCATGTGGTCGTGAGTTCGATGTCCTGGACCCGCTCCGAACTAAGTCGCGTTGGTTCCTGAAAGCCCTGGCGAGGTGGGGAGGCGACCCAACACCGGCCTTTAAAAAAAAAAAAAAAGTGGGACCGGGGTTGGGCAGTTGCTTAACGCAATTGGCAGGACTTTGCCCTATTAGGGGTTTCTCACTTCCCACTTAATGGGAGTGGGATATATATATATATATATATATATATATACACACATATATATATATATATATGTTTTCTATCGAGACTATAAAGTAGGATGGGTATTAACATTGGTTAAGATATACTCTGCCGTAAAAACTGTTGTACAAAATCCCTTTCATCGCATAACTCGCAAGAATGGAGGAGACCGCAAGAGACCATAAGGCCTACACTAGACAGTTCCGTGACCATTACCACTTGTCACCCCTGTCCATAAAGTTATGTCTTTTAAAAAAAAATTGTTTCTGCACTCACTACATGGTTACATAAGAATGAAGGATACTACAAGAGACCATAATGTGTGTGTGTGTGTGTGTGTGTGTGTGTGTGTGTGTGTGTGTACGTGTGTGTGTGTGCGCGCGCGCATTGTAAGTGACTTACATGTCCGGTAACCCGACAATTTTCATTTCTCAACAATAGGCGACCTCGATGATTCGCTCGAACTGATAAAGGTTTGGGATCGAGCTTGACTCCAAGGATCCCCGAGATTGAAGGAAAAGGAGTAAACGTCACTAGGACTCCATCTAGCTAACTGGTTATCTATATCAGTCTGTCTCTAACTTCTAGTTGATAGATTTTGATGAAGACAATGATCCCAGCCTTATCGTTGTTGCAAGTGTGGATATCACTGCCCAGTTTTATTGAGATAAATCCTCGTCATATATAAGAGTTAATCCATTGATGGATGGAATATCTATGATTTTTTTTTTCTGTATGATGCTACCAAGAGCTTTATTCAGCTGAGGGGAACCCCTCTCTTTTTTTTTTTTTGTATATATATGTTTCTTATTTATATTCATATATTTTTCATAATTTTTCGTTTATATTTTTCCCCTTTTTCTTTTGGTCGTTTCTTCTTTTCCTGATTTTTTCATATCATTCTCTTTTTTATTTTATTTTCTAGTATGAAGACCTGTTATGGAATTTTGTGTTCCTTTTGAGTGATCGCCTTCACTCTTTCCAAAAATTGCCCCAGCCAGCCAGTCGCTTGCCCGGATCTCTTTCCAGAAGAAGATTTACAGTTGTCATCGTGGAATCACAGATCCATCTCCAAGGAATCATCTCCTTCAGTTTGGGATCATTTTCAGTCCACATTTGATAACATTCATCCCCAAAGGCCGCTTGCTTCCACGGTCGGACTCTGCCCATCATTTGGACGAAAATGATACCGCAGGCCCAGAGATCGACCGGAGGTCCAAGGTAGCTCGGGTCTTGGAGGATTTCTGGAGCCATGTAAGCCCGAGTACCCATAATGCCTTTGATTGGAACCTCTTTGCCTTTGACCACGAAGACCTCTGAAAGTCCGAAGTCTGTGATCTTGAGGACTTTGGCTTCGGTCAAGAGGAGGTTCGCAGGCTTGATGTCGCGATGAACCACGCCTCTAGAGTGAATGTAGTCCACGCCTTGCATCAGTTGAGAGAAGTACTCCAGGGCGTCTGTTGTGCTTATGGTGTCGATGATGCTTTGTAGGTCTCCTCCAGAACAGTACTCCATGTACATGGTCTGCGTAAGGTCTGACCTATCCCAGCAGAAGAGGTTGATTACATTGGGGTATTTAAGTTGGTAATGGATAACCTCCTCTGTAAACATGGGGTTGAAAGGGACGGTTTTCTGGGCTACGACGTCCCCGTTTTTGGCATTTTGTGCCAAAACCACTCGTCCGTAAGTTCCTTCACCGAGGACTTGAACGTTTGTCCATTCTTGGGTGTTTGTGAACATTCGAGCTGTTGTCCTATTTTTCTGCAGAAGCTTCTTTCCGGGGGACTTGGCGACGGTTTTCGTCTCCTTTCCCGAGGAGTTTCCGCGAAGACAACAGCAGAGAGCAGAACAACGAAGTAGGACCTTCCAGAAACTTTTTTTCGACTCCTCGACTTCGGTCCTCTGGCTCTGGGCTGTAGTGTCTGTTAGCAATTCTTCCTCTTGAAGTCTTGAGTATTTCCTCTTGAAGAACATCTTGTCAAACTCTTGCACAAAATAAAATCAAACTTTTGCTTTGGTTGTATGATAAGATGAACATGATGGACATCACAGTTTATCATATTTTTCCCCGAATTAAAAAGAAAAGTAATCCAGAGCGTTTGACTTTCTTACACACCCAATGTATTCTTCAAATCTTCCCAGCGGAAAACACGAGACACAAAGTCGTGACGTCGTAATTAAATAAGATAATTCCGAGCCTTCCAGCTAGCGTGTCATACACATATATCACTGAGTCAAATGGACATTCTGGATTTTCGAAGCACTTGTTGAAACTAAGAGAGCCTTCCAGTTATTGTTTCAAAGTTCGATGAGATTGTTTAATTTAATCAAGAAGAAATATATTAATAATAATGATAATTATATCACGGAGTCAAATGGAAGAAACACTCGTTTTTTTTTTTTTTTAGCATTCAACGATCTACTACCAATATGTATATATATATATAGACTATATTATGACAAATAAAACTCAAGGTGGAGGAAGCAGACGAGGAGTAATGTGAGAATTTCACGCTTTAACGTTTCGACCCGCAGGGTCTTGATCACAAAGCTAATATCTCAAACATAATAGGAGATTCTAGTATACATGGACGGGTCATCTCATGGGACGCTTCGGAGAGCTTGTTATTTTATTTGCGTATTCTTTTATTATTAATAAGCTTGGGGCTTTTACTAGACATATAAAGCCTTCTCTATGGCTAATGTTGTTATTAGTGTTAAAGTATGCTGCCTCAATTGTCTTCCTTGGTTTCTTGGATGATCCTTTATTAAATACGGTTGTGTTGTTCCAGTCTGGAAGGTGGCCATGTTTATCCACATGCATTACTATGGAGTTAGATGATCTATGGATTTTTACGTCGTTTATGTTCATTTATTCTTTTATTAAGTCCGCGACCAGATTCACCAATATATGATGAGGGACAGCTTTTACAAGGGATGTTATAAACAACGCTGTTTTCGTTAGTAGGATTATTGTAGATACGTGTGACCACATGTCCTAATTTGTTACCTGATGTCCTGGCTATTTTAATGCCCGCTTTTAGGAGAAAAGTGTCTAGGTGTGAATTGATATTAGAGTTTGGTACTGTAATGTATCTGGTTTCATCATAAAAATAACGTAAAAGCCCATAAATCATCTAACTCCATAGTAATTCTTGTGGATAAACATGGCCACCTTCCAGACTGGAACAACACAACCGTATTC